>NC_056731.1:851991032-852103531 GCF_019279795.1 Protopterus annectens
CTTTACTAACTTAATTACATACAATAATAATATACAAATAATTAATCAACATGATTCATCCACCCAGAACTATAAAATTGATTAATATAGTTCACTTAGCATATATATGTTTTTCATAATATATGTCCGTTTCTCTTATAGAAGCTTCTTTTATGGAAGCTTCTTATCCATTATTACTTTATTAATAAATATCTTATAAAATTAATGCATAAAATTCATTTATAAAATTAATATATAATCGGTTATTTGATTATTATCTTACATTTATTATTAAGAGGTATAACAGTACACAGAGAGTCTGTAATAATATATTTTTGGATTTTTGCACAAAAAATTTCTTATATACAAAATAAGTTTTTACATAATCACAACTTTTTAATATAATTATATTTTTATATAGATATATTTTTACATAAATATAATTTTTTATATAAAAAACTTTTTAAATGGTTTTTAACAATTTTTAAGATGCACATAATTATTTGAAGAATATTAATATATTATCATATAAAATATTCTTAATTTTTTAAAAATGTATACAGTATGTTATTAATGGATTACTACTATGATCACCTTCATGAAATATGTATCAGCTTACTTACATTTACAATTAATATTAATATTAGTTTTTAATAGTAATAAAATGTTTTTGTACTTTTTATGAAAATTCTACAAAACACTTTATCTAATTTTTGATAAGGATTATTAAATTACAGTAAATTGTTATATTATTGTATCGCATTGCAGCAGTTTGTTATCAATTATAATATACTACATTATATTATATCCCACAGCCAGTGATAGGGATATTATCTATATTATTGATATTATCCATAGCACTTTTAGTTTTTGAGATGTATTAGCATATATATTCTATACTTATTAGTCTCATTAAGCGCTGAGAATTATTTTAGTTTAAATTATTTTAGTCCAATTATTTTAGTTCAAATATTTTAGCTCAAAATCTATTAAATATTTTAGCTCAAAATCTTTTAGCTCAAGGTATTTTAGCTTAAAATATTTTAGCTTATAATTATAAGTATAATACTTTAGGTCCCACTATTCAGTTCTCTTAGTTATTAGCTTAACCATTTAGTGATTTTTTAGCGATCCTATTAACGATTATTTTGCACATACAATTGTTCACTAAAATGTGTCTTAGTTGTTTTCTGTTAGATATGAACTATACCCATACACACTTTTCATTAAAGCATCCTAATAAGCCCGTCTACTTGGTCCGGAATGGGCTTCAAGACTGTGGAGTAGACAAATTGTTTGGGTGATAGTTTGTGATTCTATATGTTCAGACTTTATATGTCATTTTTAGATTATATTTATTGAAACATTGAATATGTCTTACAGTAAGATATATTTTCTATAACACGTATGGAAGGCAGATCGCATATTTAGGATGGATTTTTCATATATATTTTTTGTTTGCTTACAGCACACATTATTTAAAAGTGTTTCTGTTTCGGCGAGTACTTGCCTTATAGGTTAATATATCTTTAAAAAGTTTCAGCAAAGAAAAATGTTTTGGCGCCAAAGAAGTTTTAAATTGAGCCGTTTATGGCGTATACTGTTAGTTCTGATGAAGACCATGGTAATGGTTGAAAGCGCTTAACGGATTTCTAGCAGTATTTTTCAGTTTCTTCTGCTCTGTTTTATTTGATGTCTTGTTTGATGTCAGCAGGCTCCGTATCCAATGTTTTGCACTTATATGGATTCTGCTACTTGTTTATGTCATCGTTGATCGTGTACACTTGGTTTACTTTCAATAAATTGTGAGTTTTATCGTTATCCTGTGGATTAATTAGCCCGTGTTCGCTTATTGGTGGGACCAGAGTTTTGTTTGCTGTTGCTGTTTCAGTTTCATCCAATATGTGTATATATATATATATATGTGTATATATATGTATATATATATATATATATGTGTATATATATGTATATATATGTGTATATATATATATATATCTATATATATCTGTATATATATATATATATCTATATATATCTGTATATATATATATATATATATATCTATATATATATATATCTATATATATATCTGTATATATATATATATATATATCTGTATATATCTGTACATACATAGATACATAGATATATATATATAATTATATACAGAAATGTTTAAATGGAACAGATAGTAGCACTGAAATATGTTCTGATGAAGTCTGCAATCGGCAGATGAAAGCGCTTAACATCGGAGTGTTTTACTTTCAGTGAGGATCGTTATTACTTTTTGTATGGACTGTGTGTTTGTGGTGCTTTCAGTTGTGTTTTTGTCGTGCATATCTTATTAAAGACTTCAACGGAGAAACTGCGTCTGCCTTTATTGCTGTTTTCCAGTCTAGTTGGCTCATTGTTCGTGAGTTTTTGGACTTGATTTTTGATTCCTGGTTGCTGTTTGCTGACATGGCTGGTATCGGTGAGGACACGCAGAATAAACCGGAAATAGATGAGTTGAAGCAGTTGCGAGCGGAAGTTATTGGGCTCCATGCTGAAATGAAAAAACTAACCAACATGTTTTTAAGTTTGATGGAAACTGTCAAACCGGCACCAAGTAAGGATGTGGAGCCGGACAACTATGTCAATACGAGTACTCATTGCTGTTCAAAAAAGGAAATCGTGCTAACTGTAGACTCAAGTATAGATACGGAAATTCCAAATGGTCAACGTAGTCCGGACAATCTTTTATCCGCTACTCGACATGAGTCGCTCGAATTGATACAGACAGATGATAAATTCATTTTATCTCCAGAAAGGGACTTTACATTTGATTTCAGCATGCTGCATAATCGTATGGACATCGAAAGAAAAGGGGCTATACCGAAAACTAACACAGTGTTCAAAACTTATGCAACGGTTGGCAGAAAAGATTCATGCAATACAAAAGGTACTTTTAAAAAGAGCAATTCGAGTCCTAATAAGGACGTTTTGTATAATAAAAGTAGTAGACGTAAAGATGTATGTACAGAGAATGATGCTATTAATTTATTTTTAAACAATGATTATGATTTTAACAATGTATATCAGACACCCCACCCCCAAGTGGGGAATTCAAGTAACTCTTTAAAAGATATGATTTACAATTTTGGCAAGAAGTTATCATCTATTAAAAATATAAAAGTGGATAATGCGTACTTGAATAAGTGCATAAGTATTCAAGTTGTTCCAAAAGGCATAAGATTTTTTAAATTGCCTATGGGCTTGGTATTTAATGATCAAGTCAAATATGAATTTAACAATCTGTTTGATGAATTTGGGTTTAAATATATGAATCTGTTAATTCAACATAATGATGAAAAAATGTCAACCCTTATTCATGAAGTGGAAACAATTAATCAAAGCATATTACAACACAGTGACTTTAATTCTTGGAAGGAATTGTATAACAAACAATTTCACCTAGCAGATAAACAAGCTCAGAGTATTTTCAATAGAAAATATGGAAAGCTAGATAGGGATGTGGAAGTATATCGAGCAAAGAAAGCATACATTTGGCCACAAGAAAGGCAGTATAGAACAACAGATAGAAATAATGGTGAAAGGGAAATGCGAGAGGAATACAAGGAAAATTTTCAAGGAGGCAGATTTCACCCCAATTTCAAGAAACATCAAAATTATTACAATCAACCCAACAGGAAATTTTAGTTGACAAGACAGCCATAGAGACGGTCATACATGAAAAAGAAAAAGAAGTATTGTTAGATATGGATATTCCTTTGTTAGATGTTACCTTACCATGCTCTGGACAACCTATTTTATCAAATCATAAGACAATCATGAGTACATTTAATGGTTTTAATGTTTTTAATTATTCAGATTTTACCATTAAAGAAGAATTTTATCAATTATTAGCTAAAGGCATGAAGTTCATTCCTAATTCAAGATTTAATCTGGTGGAAAGTATTAAAGACATCAAGTTATTTTGTAGGAAGTTGAACTTAGCTATGTTATTCAATAGTGGTGAAGATGATAGACAATATGTAGAAGGTATTTTAAAGAAAAAAAGTTGTTATATACCCAACAGTATTCCTATAGTTAGCAATTACGAAAATCTGGTTTGCAATGACATTTATAGTCTCAAGAAACAAGTCATAAGAAATACCCAACAGTCTTATTTGCCCAAGGACAACCTAAGCACAGGAGAAAGAGAATGTTTAAATGATTTGATTAAAAATCCTGACATTAGAATAATGAAACCAGACAAAGGGGGAGGAGTGGCCATTTTTTCGAATCATGATTATAAGCTGCTATTCAAAAAATTCTATACAAATCAGGTAATTATGAAGTGATATCTATGAACCAAGTGCATATTGGATATAGACGCATAGATTTATCCATCGAAGAATATTTGTTAGATAACAGAATTACTAAGGAGGATTATGATTTTATTCGTACAGAATTTCCGACGTTGGCTCATATAGTGGGAATTCCTAAGATTCATAAATCAATATCTAATCCACCCTTCAGACCTATAATTTCTGGGTCTAAATCCAAAACTTTTAATATAGGACATACTATAGATAGATGGGTCAAACATATTTGCAATAATATCCCACATCTTATTATTGACTCCTGGGATTTTTTGGGTAAATTAACACCTTTGGTGTGTAATTCAGAATATATTTTTGTCACGATAGATGTTTGTGACTTGTTTTCTAGTATTCCTAAAGAAGAAGGTTTAGACCATTTTTGTAATAGTTTGAGGAACTATTCTAATTTAAGTTGGGATAGAATCGTACTAATCTTAGATATGATGTCATTGGTACTAGACCACAATTATATATTTTTTGAAGGTGAAGTTTTTAGACAGAACAAAGGAGTGGCTATGGGTGCGTCATGCGCACCCATTTTTGCCAATTTAGTCATGTTAGACTGGGAGACCAAGTATGTTTTTAACAGTAATTACAAAGCTAATATAAGTTTCTATGCAAGATTTTTAGATGATATTTTTGTTTTATGGAAAGGTGATAAGGAAGACATAGTCAAATTTATAGAGTATATTAATACTACCACAGAGTTTTTAAAATTTACTTTCAATGTAAGTGATAGTGGTATATCTTATTTGGATACTTACATCTATAAGACAGTAGACGGATATGCATCCAAAGTTCACAGAAAGACAACTTTCTCAAATGACTATGTATTCTTTACTAGCAATCATCCACGACATATTTTCAAAAATATAGTAAAAGGCCATTGTATTAGGGGAGCTAGGATGTCATCCAAGAGAGTAGAGATGGAGAATGAAATGAAATACATTTATCAATTATTTAAGAATAAGGGTTATCCGAAAGAATTATTGGATGACATCATTAATTATGTTAGCTCCCAGTGGGATCTAAAATACATACCTTTATTGGGTAAATATGAAAGTTTACAAAACACACAAACAAAAAATAAATTTAGAGAAGGTAGAGTGTGTGTTTTAACTTATTCTCCCTTTGTCAATTGTATTAAGGCTATAGTTAATAGATATTGGGATATAATAACTGTTACAGATGGTAGTAGAGAAAAGTTGGGCCAGTATCCGATTATAGTGTATAAGACAGCACCAAATATTAAGAAATTATTAGAGAGGACAGAAAATCATGAAGGTAAAATGAAGGACATACAAACATACACTAAGAAATGTGGATACTGTAAACAATGTAAATATATTAATACCTCATCTCATATTATATTGGAAGACGTGAATCATACTAAAATTAAGAGTAAAGGAGGGTTTTGTTACACTAAACAAGTGGTGTATTTAGCTAAATGTAATCTATGCCCCGCTTTCTATATCGGAAAGACAGAGAGGCAATTGAAGAAGCGAATATACGAACACTATTATAAGATCAAAACAAAGGACCCTAAGAATGCTTTATATAGACACATCAAAGATTTAGGTGAACAACATGTTTTTACTTTCACTATAATTGATCAAGAATTTAGTAATCCTTTAGGGGGAGATTGGAAAACAAAAACTTGCATGTAGAGAGAGTGAGTAAGTGGCAGATCTTGGTAGATGCCACTAGAACCCCAGGACTAAATGATTTTATTAGTATCAAACCATTCCTCAAAATGTGATGTATTTTATATACATATAATTTATACTAGAATATGTGTACAGTATTTTTATTTATTTATATATTATTGTGGTAAATATTTATTGGTACATACTTATTGTGTACATTCACATATGAAATCAGTTCATGCCTTTTTTGATAATTGATATTTATAGGTAATATATGCATATAATGATTTTATTATAAATTATTCATAAAATATTTATTGGTTATATACATATTATTATTTTTAAATATTTAAATATTTATATATTATTTATAAAATATGTACTAATTATATGTTTCACACTAGGGAGAACAGAGGTTTTAGAATATCCATCGCATTGCTTTATAAATCATGTATTAACATACTAAACAGTATAGTATATAGAATATGCTGTTTCACATATACAGTGATGTGCCTTTAAGTACTTGTTTTAGTTTGGCGCCAAATATTGTTTAAATGGAACAGATAGTAGCACTGAAATATGTTCTGATGAAGTCTGCAATCGGCAGATGAAAGCACTTAACATCGGAGTGTTTTACTTTCAGTGAGGATCGTTATTACTTTTTGTATGGACTGTGTGTTTGTGGTGCTTTCAGTTGTGTTTTTGTCGTGCATATCTTATTAAAGACTTCAACGAAGGAACTGCGTCTGCCTTTATTGCTGTTTTCCAGTCTAGTTGGCTCATTGTTCGTGAGTTTTTGGACTTGATTTTTGATCACCCCAGAAATGTTTAAATTACTATCAAATGAGGCTTTGCTGTTGTTATTGAATGTCTTTACATCAGTTAAAAATGGTAAAGACATTCCTCCTTCTTGGAAGTACACATTAATATCACCAATTCTGAAACAAAATAAAGATCCCAGTGAATGTTCATCATACAGACCCATTTCACTTCTTAATATAGATTATAAAATTTTTATGGCAATACATGCTGCTCAAATAAAACAATTGCTACCACTTTTGATAGAGGAGGATCAAACAGGTTTTATAAAAGATAGGAACACTTATGACAACATTAAAAGAATTATTTCTTAATTGATTATATAAATGTCACAAAAAACAAAATGAATGTTATTAGCGTAGACATAAATAGCGCATTTGATTCAGTGAACTGGGATTATCTGTGGTTAGTTTTAGAAGAATATGGCTTCTCAAACAACTTCACTTTGTTAATAAAATCATTATATGAAAAATCATTGGCTTATATAAAACTGGGATCTTGTCTGTCTAAATCTATTAAAATAACTAAGGGCACAAAACAAGGCTGCCCTCTTTCTCCGTTATTGTTTGCGCTAGTCATTAAACCCTTAGCAAATAATATATGTATGGATAAAAATATTGAAGGAATACAACTAGACAACAGCCTAGAGCTTAAAATTCAACTTTTTGCTGTTGATATTTTAATTACCTTAAAAAATAATAGCAGTTTAAAAGCATTATGGGACTCGATTCAAAACTTTCAAAACTTTTCAAGTCTTAAATTTAATGAGAACAAAACAAATGTATTGCTTATAAATACTAATAAAAAAGATCTAAATAAAAAATACCATAAATATATCTCTACGGATAATATAATTAAATACTTGGGAATTATAATAACTAACAACCTAGATACTACAATTGAAACAAATTATAAAGAGACCTTAAATAATATTAAAAATCTAATACAAAGATGGAATAAATTCTTCTTTTCAATGGAAGAAAGGCTTTATATAATTAAATTGATCATATTTCCAAAAGTTCTTTGTCATACAAGCTTGTTCTTTGCCACCAGCTAAATCGCACCTAAAACAATTAAATGATTTAATGGTAAGATTCCTATGGTATCCAAAAAAAGAACAAGGATAGCTATGAAGTATCATCTAGATGATTGGGATATAGGTGGCATAGGTTTACCAGACATAGAAATATATTTGCATTCATCCATTATTAAAACAATATCATTATGGCTAAATACAAAATATACATCAAAATGGAAGCTAGTTCATGAGAGAATCTGGTTAAAATCAGGATTTGTAGTAGCAAAAAAGTATACAGATTTCATACCAAACAATTTCTATGTCTGATGAAGGAATATATGATGATGCACAAGAATAAAAATACAAGTTCCAAATACATTACTCATACATTAAAAATTTTCCAAAATCTTATTAATAGCAATCCTGATATTAAAGCATGGTCATTTCTTTTATATCCAGTAGCGTACACACAAGGTAATATAATATTTAATATGGAAGTAGTCAACATGCTTAAAGAAAAGGGATTAATATATTGGCATCAATTGCTAAACTCTGGAAAACATCTGACAATAGACCAGATTAAACAGAAATTAAATATGGAAGATAGTTCGTGGTTACATGTACAAGAATTAAGACAGTATATATTAAGCAAACAAGAAACAATGCAACCATCAATAAGACAAAATGTTCCTAACCTTATAGAACATATAATATTACTAACGAATCAACCCATTATTGGAAAGGGATACTTATCATCTATTTATAAAACAAACAAAAAAAATAAAAATACATAATAATGACAAAATATGGAATTATTATAGATCAGTTAATAGACATGTGCCAAATGACAGAGATAAAAAACTAATTCTTCTCTCTCCAAAGCAGACATCACTTTCATTACATTGGAGACTTTTTACATGGCAATTCATACACAGATCTTATGTAACCCCTCATAAAATGGAACTTATGTTTAAGAAAAATATTGGCTGCTGGAGATGTGATTTATCAATAAAAGCAGACTGGCAACATATGTTCTACGAATGCCATTTGATTAAACCATATTGGGATAAAATAAATTATTTTCTGCAAATGGTATTCAATGATAAATTCCAGATTTCCAAATCTATTATTTTGTTTAATGCACCTGTACCTGACTGTGTGCCAAGAACAAAATATGTAATCTTATGGACTCTCCTAGCTATTGCAAGGAAGAACATTACATCAAACTGGAAATCCAAAGCTTCTCCAACTTTTAAGCAATTCATGAATATGGTGTCAGCAGTATCGCAATTGGAAATGAACGCTATTAAAGGAAGAACTGAAAGAACTACATCATTATACGTAGCATGGCAAAAAGTAACTGAAATACTGGAGAATAATGACTGCAGCAGATTATAATCAGGAAACAATTGTATAGAAAGTCAATTATATGTCAACAATAGACACCCTTGTAAATACTTTATTTTGGTTTTAATGTTTGATATCTGTTTAGAGGTTTTAGCCTACCTTTTAAAATAATTTGTAAATACTTCATTGTCATAAATAACCTGCATTCATGTTTTCTTGTTTTTGGAAATGAATAAAAATATTAAAAAAAAAAAAAGAATTAGTTGACGAGAGTTCCTCTGTCCATCCACCCAACACAGGGAGTCCTAGGCTATAGACAGATTTGGGAAGTGGGTTTATGCTTCATTGACCTTCACCATAAGGTCCTTGAATTTTTTTGGCACATTTCACCAGATTGTAATGGGATCTGATCAAGGAGTTTCAGACACCCTGGCGGGAGCTGTAGCTAAGGGAGTCTAAGAGAAAATGGCTTCCCATTTAGCTGCCCTGAAGTTTGTGTCCAATTATTTCATGAGGCTGATCGTCCATACAACCGAAGGGATGTCTAGAGCAGTGGGTACAGGTGTAGCCAACATACCAGGATGCGCCTTTCTAATTTTGCAAAACCATTCAAGTTTTCTTTCATCAGTGCTCCTTTTGACGGAACATCCCTGTTTGGCCTGAAAATGAAAAAAACTTTATCAAGGTGTGAGAAGATTGTAAGACCCTTTCTGCTATGGGTGTTTTTCCACCACCCAAAGGTAATTTTCTAGGAACCAGAGGAGTGGTGGAAAAGTGTGGTTTAAAACATCCCAAGGGCCTTTCCAAGGCGCATGTTGAGGGAGTTCTTCCAGGGGCAGAGGGGGAACCAAAATGGAAGACGCTGCCCTTGTGGCAGAGGTGGTTTGCAAAACCAGGTCTTCAGGGATTCCTTCCCAGGCAAGCCCTTTCTGCATTCCAGAAGGGAGGCCCAGTTGTCTTCCTCTGGAGGGAGTCTGAGACATCCTTGCACCTAAACGCTTAGATAAACATAAGCAACGGATCATATCCAGAGGCTGTATCATTCCCTTTTTTTCAACCTCCCCCTACTTACAAGAAAATCCCCAATGTTCCTCCCATTCAGAGGGGCTCAGCAGTGCAAGAAATCCAAAAACTTCTGGACAAAAGTCATCCAGTAAGTCCCACCAGACCAAATTGAATCCATAACCTACTCCAGATTCTTTTTAGTGCCAAAGAAGACAGAGGTCTGGAGACCAATTTTGGATCTCAGTTTACTGAATAAATCAGTTTGACAAGCAAAGTTCTAGATGGTCACTGTACAATCCATCCTCCTCTTTCTGAAGAAAGACTACTAGATCTGCTCAATAGACCTTCAGAATGCATACTACCATGTAAAAATGGACAAACACTCCAGAAAGTTCCTCCGCTTCTGGCTGGGAGTCCGTTACTACCAATTCAGAGTTCTGCCCTTTGGACTCTCCACAGCCCCGAGAGTGTTCACTGACTATATGGCAGTAGTAGCAGCTCACTTGAGACTGAGGATTCCATGTGTTTCTGTATTTGGATGACTGAGTCATAACTTCTTTGACGAAGCATCAGTTGATAACAGCCCAGGGCTACACCCTCAACATCTCTGCCAATCTGGGGATCATGGTAAATCTAGAAAAGTCCTGTTTAACCCAAACACAAAATTTAGAATTCATATGGGCAGTACTGAATACTCAAACAATTATAGCATCTCTTCCTGTAGGACAGCTTCAGAAAATTGGAAGTTAATCCACAGAAAGTAGGTTCTAGTATGTTTAGTCTTGCAAGCTCTAAGATCTCTGGCAGCTTCTATAACTCTAGGGCCACTAGCCAGGTTACATATGAAAATTCTGGAATGACTGCTAGCTTCCCAGTGGTCTATCCTTCATCACCCATTGTCAGAACAAGTCCTAATCACCAACCATTGCAAAATGGATGATCTTTGGTGGATACATTCTGATCAGGTTCTTCATGGTCTTCCTTTTGTGTTTCCAGACCCCACAACCATAGTGAACACAGATGCCTCCCAGATGGGGTGGGGGGACATTTACAGGGCAAGACAGTCCAAGGCACCTGCGCCCCATTACAAACCAACTTGCACATCAGTGTCCTAGAGATAAGAGCGGTGCTTCTTGCACTGCAGGCCTTTCAGACAGCTCTTCCTCAGGGGACTGTTGCTTTTCAAACAGACAGTATGTTAGTGGTTTGTACATCAACAAGCAGGGAAGAACCAAGTCTTACCTCCTTTGTTGAGAAGCCCTCAGAGTGTGAGAGTAGGCGACCTCTTCCAACCATTTTCTGATAGCAAAGCACATTCTGGGGAGTTTGTGTTATTGCAGACAAGCTGAGCAGATGCATCCTTCAGTCTCACGAATGGTCTCTCAATCAAAAAGTGGTAAATTTTCCATGTTTGGGTCAACCTTGCTGCAATCTGTTTGTCTCTCCTCTAAACAAGTGCAGCAATTACTTCACCCTGATTCTCCCTCCAGGAAAGACACCCAGAGACGCTCTCCTCCACAGCCCCCCCCCCCCCACAGTCTCCTATATGCCTTTCCCCCGATGCCTCTAATTTCCAAATTTTTACAGAAAGTACTCTGGTTGAAGAGCAGTGATCCTAATTTCTCCCTTTTGGCCTCAACAGGTTTGGTTCTCCTTTCTTTGGACTTATCTAATTCTGGATCCAGTGCCAGATGATCTGCCCCATCCAGAAGGTCTTGTTCACCCAAACATTTTGAACCTCAAGCTGACTCCATGGTTCCACCAGTTCCAGTAATTGCTAGGCATCCTAAAATTTCTTCTTCAGTATGCCACATTCTTTTACTGGCTCACAAGCCTTCACTCGAAAACTGTACTCCAGTAAGTGGAAGAGATTTACCATTTGGGCCCTTGAAAAACAAATGGATCCTTTTTCAGCTTCCATACAACATGTACTAGATTCTGTAGCCTCTCTATTTAATGCTAGAGTTTCTCCTTCCACCATCAAACTACAATTAGCTGCTATCTTTAATTTTCATAATGGCTTGGATGAACATTCTTTAGCCTCTCGTAGACTTTGTAAATCATTAGTAAGAGGCACTCTCTTGTTAAAGACCCCATTCAAAGATCCGTCTCCTCCTTGGGGCTTGAGCCTAGTCCTTCAGGCAGTGATACATTCTCCCTCCGAACACTCTGCGGAATGTGATCTAAAGTTTTTTATCTTAGAAGACACTCTTTGGTAGCTATTACCTCTGCCAGAAGAATTTCAGAAATCCAGGCCTGATCTGAACCCTCCTTACCTTGTTTTCCATAAGGATAGGATATCTTTATAAATGGACCCTTCCTTATTACTCAAGGTTGTATCAGTGGCTAATATTAACCAGATTAATTTAACAGTTTTCTTCCTAAATCATTCTAACAAAGGAGAGTGCACCCTACACTCGTTAGACATCCATAGACAAAAATATTTATATCTTCACTGGACAAAAGACATAAGATAATCAAGTCAACTCTTTGTTTCTTTTTCCAGTGCAAAGTTTGGCAAGGCAGTCAGCAAGATTATTGTAAGTGGCTGAAAGAGTGCATTTCATTCATTTATGATTAGAATAAATTGACCTTGCTTAAATCTGTCAATGCACATTCTACAGATTCTATAGCCACTTCAGATGTGTTTCAGTCTAGAGCTTCAATGGATGACATATGTGCAGCAGCTACTTGGGCTACTCCCCATACCTTTATTATGCATTGCAAATTGCACCTGGTCTCTAGGGGACGATCATCCTTTGGCTCAATGGTGCTCAGGAATATCCTTCCATGATTCCACCCAAGGTTGTAGGTAGCTGGTGACTCTGTCCCATCTGTCAAGAAAGGAATGAAGATTAACATCAGGTAAAGAAGTTATGTACTCACCCTAACATTCCATCTGTGTTGTCTATCTTCATTCATCCTTGACTCCCTCTCCTTCCATCCCCCCGGCCCAGACCTCACAGATTTTTGTTGGAACGGATCAAATTCACTTGGACTATTATGTTGTCAAAGCACAGTAGATAAGGCTTCCGTCTGGTTTACCTTACACATCTGTGCGTGTGTGCGCGTGCGCCCCCTGACCCCCACACCCCCCAACTATATATTCCAACTCCAAGATCGCACTACAGTGAGGAAAGGGATGTATTTCCCTAACTGCATTGTATCGTGATCCCTTTACATCCCTTCGAACATTATATTTGCGAATGCACAGTCCATTTGCAAATATAATGTTCGCTCATTTAAACTGTGCACACACATGAAGTATTCGAACATCTGTAGTTCGAATACTTCATAGCCGTGCAATGGTACATTACAGTAGTAAACCTGTGTATGTTTCGATATCTTTTTCTGCAAACTCGATCTGAGGTAATTGAGAGAGGGAGATTCTGGGTAGAGGTGAAGCTTGAAAGTGTTTGGTTGGCACAAGCTGTAGTAATCAGAACCAAACCCATCTGTCAAGGATGAATGACGCTAGACAACACAGATGGAATGTTGAGTACATAACTTCTTTTAATGTTTTAATGTTCATGGTAGAGTGGGTTATTGTTTTTTTCATTTTTGGTCAAGTTTTTAGAATTTTTACATAGAAAGTTACAAAGTTGAAATGATATGCTAACATGTTTAAATATAAAACAACTTTCAAAACATTTGAGTATGAGACTTATTTACATTATGTAAAAAATGTCTGAAGTATTGGATATAGTTTAAGTATGTAGCCTAGTCATTAAAAGGATAAAGTGCATTTGTATCAAATAAATGGCCTGTATACAAAGAGAAGAAAAAAATAATTTATGTAAGAGCAGTAGTATCAATTAATACTGGTTTTTCTAATGGGAGTCACTGGGTTGTAGTGAGAGGATGATTGCATGAGGGAAACTAAGAGACATGAAATGGGACTCAAAATGGTACAGTGGATTAATATTGTTTTACTAAATGATAGTCGGATTGTAGAAAGAGGATGATTAGAAATGGAGTTCATTAACGATGGGGTGAGTCAGATACTTGTTCAGAATATAATCTGATATTTGGTGTTGGTAAGGAGGGTTAAACAAAATATTCTTTCAAATGTTAGTTTATAGTGGAGCGTGATAAAGTTAGCGTCAAAAAGGGATTTGGTAAGATTAAAATGGATGGTAATTTGATGAGAGCTAAATGTAACATTAAACGTGAAGGTTATTCACTTTTTAGGCAGTAATCCTTTTGGTGAAGTACAAACTAGGTAAAAATCAAATTGGTATCACAGAGGAAAAAATGCATATAGGGGTTAATTTACTCCTATTGCGAATGATGTGTTGTATTATGGCAAGGTTGTGGGTGAGGTCAAACAGTAATGGGGTGCTTCCTTAAAAATTTTTTATTAAGGATACTTGAGATATTTTTCAGCCTGTATTTGGTGTTTATAAGAGTCATTTGGATATTAGCATATACCTGAAAGCATTGGGGAATAAAACTTTTGTAGTATTATATTGTTCGTAGAATGCAAGTAAGTGTCACTTAAATGATGGAATTGTCATACGAAGTCATGTAGAAAATCCAGTTGGTTAAAAACACGAAAAGAAAAATGTAGCGAAGCTAGATTTTTCCACTGTGTGATCCCTTAAACCTCTTGTATCAGAGGCAACACGGGGTATATGCAAACCACCCTTTAAGGATATCAATTCTGAACATCCGTGACTTTTTTAGGTCTGTTTATGACAATTTCAGGCCAATAAAGCCAACCCTGATTAGTTGTGCAGCACAACATAATTGGAATGTTTGGCTAACATCTAGAAACAGTGTTGTGGTACTCAGCTGATATCCATAAATATTAGGGTGACTGCAAAATGCAAACTTTCCCAACTAACTAAAACAATGAGTAAAAAGGTCACACAGAAAAAAACAATTTTATTTATTTTTATTTTTTTTATTTTACATTTGTTGACCGGGATAGTCCGACTGGATGCATGTCCATTTTCGGCGGAGGCCCGGGGAGAAAAGCTCCAATGGTAACCAGATACAGCATTACATAATACCAGCATTACATATTACAAACAGACTGTTTACAGAGATTACATAAGTAAGCAAGTTAAACAAGTTCCACAGGTTACAGTTAATCCTGAGCACAAGTCAGGATTAAATTAAATTACACAGTGAACTGGTTAACAGATTTTTACACATTCTAGAGAGAGTTAGCCAGGCTTGATACATTGACATAGCCAGTTAAGTGACAAATGTTGTTTGAGTCTAGTTTTAAATTGACCTAAGGTGGAAAGTAAGGTAATATCAGCTGGAAGAGAGTTCCAGGATCTGCTTACAGAGTTTGCAAAGAGAGAATCACCGGCTGTGTTATTAATTTTGCTAGTCTGAATTAGTAGTTTGTTAGGATCGAAGCGGTCTAGGATTGTTATAGGGGGTGATAATATTTTTAAGTGCAGGAGTATTGTCCGGATTATAGAGGATTTTATAGGCCATAATCAGTTGGTTATACTGAATTAGGCTGGGTAGTTCAAGCCACCCAAGCTGATTTAGATTGATGCAATGATGTGTCCTAAAATGCAGCGCAGTGGCAAACCTGGCAATGTGGTTTTAGTAAATTGAGAGTTTGTTAAGGACAGTCTTGTTTAAATTCGAGAGTAGAGGGGATGCATACAGAAGGGTTGAAAGAAGGTGAGAGCAAGCTATGGCAATTTTAGCTGGAGGGGTTAGGAAGGCTTTTATTCTGTAAAGTGACCCTAGTTTTTTATTGATGGTTTTGATAGTTTGGTTAACATGTAGGTGAAATGTTAGATTATTGTCTATGATGACACCTAATAGTTTTGTAGATGGGTCAGGGGAGATTATTGTGCCATCATTTGAGTTTATGGTAAAGGTGAAAGCGGTAGAACTACGTGTTGGTGAAAATAACAGCATTTTAGTTTTTTGGGGATTTAGGATCAGATGATGTTCAGAAAGCCAGTTTTCTATGGTATTAAAGGTGGTCAGGGTAGCTGACCATAACTCTACTGGAGATGTGGCTGAGCAAATCAGAGTAGAGTCATCAGCATATTGGATACAGCTGACTTTTGGGATGACAGTATAAAGGTCGTTAATGAAGATGGAGAACAGCAAGGGCCCTAGTATAGAGCCTTGTGGTACTCCAAGGGTGTTAGGTAGAAGGTTAGAGAGTTTGTTCTGCCAGAGGACAGCCTGCTGTCGACCATTCAGGTAGGATTGAAACCATTGGAGGGCTCCAGTATCTAGACAGAATGTTTGCAGGGTGTGGATTAAACGTTGGTGATCAACCATATCGACTGCCTTGGAAAGATCCAAAAAGAGGGCTGAGGATATATAATTATTGCGATTATGATTTATGGTGTTAGTAAAGGCTAGGAGGGCTGAAGTAGTGCTGTGATGAGGGCGGAAGCCATGCTGAGTGTCTGCCATAAGGCGATTTTGGATTAGGTGGTGCATGAGTTGTCTTTGAATACATTTTTCCATAATCTTTGCAAGTGGAGAGAGTATAGCTATTGGCCTATAATTGGAGAATTCAGTAGAGCTGCCTCCTTTGTGAAGTGGGATTACATAGGATATTTTCCAGATGGTGGGAATTTTAGCTTCTACTATGGTTCAATTGATTAGTATTGAGACGGGGTAAGCAATAGCATCAGCTGATTTTTGTAGGTACTCGGCAGGGAGTTGATCAGTAGAAAGTGTAGTGGGTTTTAATTTTATGATCAAGGTACGGATAAGTGAAGTGGCGACTGGTTGGAAGCTGAACGCGAGTAGGTTTTTAGGGGTGCTACTTTCAGGACCAGAGGAGCTAGGAGGTTGTTGGCTAGCTAGGGCTTGAATCGTCTCAGTAAAGAATTGGTTAAAACTATCAGAAACATTTTCAGGGGTTTTATCAATAGTAGTAGCAGGGATTGGGGTTGAAGTTTGTCCAGGATGTGGTAGATTATTTAAACCTGCCCAAAACTTCTGAGGGTTATTGTAATTTACTGTCTGTAAATTACAGTAGTATTGTTTTTTGTCTTGTAAAATTGATTTTTTTGTTTCGTTCCTAGATTGCCTGTATTTAATGTGATCTTGAGGGTCTTTAGAAGAACGCCATAAAGCCCATGCTTTGTTTCTAAGGGTAATTTTGAGTTTAGACTCTCTAGAAAGCCATGGTGCAGTTTTTGCCTGGTTCTCTTTGAACGAACAGGTGCATGCAAATCAAGGATCTCAAGGAATTTGTTGTTAAAGTATGCTACTGCTTCCTCTAAGGGGGAGGTGTTTTAGAATAGACCAATTACATGAGTTTAGTTCTTGTTGGAATTTGGCAGGGTCAAAGTTTTTATTGTTTCTAACCTTTCTGAGTAAGGGTTGTTGGGAATTAATGGTTTTGTGCTTAATTACATATGTCAGAAGGTGATTGCTTAAGCCATTAATGAGGGTACCAGAGGTGTACAGTTGGGGGTGACTGAGTACCCAGTCAAGTATACTTTCTTTTTGGTTGGGTTTACCTATCCTGGTAGGAGTGGATATGATTTGTGTAAATGCATGCAGGTTAATATGGGTGGTTGGGGATACTGAGGAACAGGTGCCCCAGTCTATGTTAAAGTCTCCAAGTAATAGGGTTTCTTGGGGGTTGTGACATAATAGCCAGTGCAGGATATCTTCAAATGTAGATATATTGTTACCTGGGGGAATGTACATACAGATTATATTAATGCATTTATTTTTATTAAGTTGCAATTTGGTGGCAAGAATCTCTGAGTTATTAATCTGAGGAGGTTGTATTACATCTATGATGACATTCAACTCAGATTTATAGAGTACAGCTACCCCACCCCCCTTCCTCGAAGCACGATCCAGCCTGTGTATGTTGTACCCAGGTGGTAACACTTCATTGACTTTAGTGTTAGGTTTTAACCAGGTTTCAGATAAACAGAGAATCTCAGGGGAGTGGACATCCAGAAGTGCATGCAATTCATGTACCTTGTTATTAATGCTTCTAATATTGAGATGACAGACTAGGAGAGAGTTAGTTGGTCTATTAATTGTAGGTTTGTAGCTTAGATTGCAAGTAGAGGGGGTATGTGTATCTGAAGTGAGTGGGCCAGGGTTGGGGTGAATATCACCACCAAGTATTAGGTTGAGTCTATACTTGGTGATGAACTTCAGGAATTTGTTTATTAGTTTGTGGTAGTGTTTGGATCTAGAGCTTGGAGTTTGGATCAATTGGTTAAAAATACACAAATGATGGAATTGTCATACGAAATCATGTAGAAAATCCAGTTGGTTAAAAACACGAAAAGAAAAATATAGCTAAGCTAGATTTTTCCAGTGTGATACCTTAAACCTCTTGTATCAGAGGCAACATGGGATGTATGCAAATCACCCTTTAAGGATATCGGGTGCTTCAGCTAAATGACAATTTCAGGTAGTGGGGTTTGCCTTTATTGGCCTGAAAAGTGTCCATAAGTAGACTTAAAAGAAAGTCATGGACATTCAGAACTGCCATTTAGCTGAAACACCCGATGTCCTTAAAGGGTGATTTGCATATATATCCCATGTTGCCTGTGATAGAAAAAGGTTTAAGGTATCACAAATTGGAAAGTCTAGCTTTGCTAGATTTTTTTTGTGTGTTTTTAACCAATTGTTTTTTTCTGTGTGACATTTCTACTTGTTGCAAAATATCCCAACTAACTAAAACATTCCCCCTAATGTTTATGGATATCAGTTGGGTACCACAACCCTGTGTTTCCAAATGTTAGCCAAACATTACAGTTTTGTCCTGCAGGTCTGTAAGGACAGAGGCATGTCTCCTCCAGGTCAGGTGAAAGCTCATTCCACTAGGTCCATGGCTACATTTGTGGCCTTTTGGTCTAGAGTGTCTTTGGATGATATTTGTTCTGCAGCTACTTGGTCCTCATCTCATACATTTATTTCTCCTTACAAATTGGATTTGACTTCCAGAAGGAGAGCGTCCTTTGGTTCCACGGTGCTCCGGAATATCCTTACATGAGGGCCTCCCAGGCGTTTTAGTAGCTGGGGACTCTGTCCCACAGGTTGAAGACCAAATGAAGTAAACTACTTCAGATAAATAAGTTATGTACTCACTATAACGTTCCATCTGAGTAGTTGTACTTCATTTGTCTTCAACCTTCCCTCTCTCCTTCCTCCAGACCTTGGCATATGATCAGCTTGCAGGCTGCACTATAGGTCACAAGTAAATTTTTTCAGGTCGAGTTCTCAGTATAAGGTTCAGCAAACTCAATCTGGGGATGGAAGGCAGTGGAGCTTTATTATGGGTAAGGGGAGGAGTTTGGAGTTCGGAGCTGGTGCTAGTAAAAGTTGCCGGCTCTGATCTGATACGGATCCATAACCCACAGGTTGAAGACAAATGAAGTACAACTACTCAGAATGAACGTTAGGGCGAGTACATAACTTTTTTCTTATGCAGTCATTGACTTTTAACTCTGCAGTTTGGTACCACTTTTGCCTTAGTGGGTTTGGATGGTGACTAGCTCCAAACAGTGCATGTGCGTATGTCTGTGTGTCTGTCCATAAGTAGGTTCCACAGTACATTCCTCAGATTTGCAGTGTTTTCAGAACGTTAACCTTGTAACAAGGTAAATGATTTCATTCCATGAAGGTGTTTGACAGCCTTTGGGGTTTGCAGTTAATCCAAGATAGTTTTTGACAGTGTTTTTGTGTGTGTGTTTTAAAGGAATCATAAGAGACCGTGCATCAGAATGTTCTATTTATAAAAATGGTAATGGACGTATGGTGCTAAATAGAAAGTTTGCACATTCTTTTGTCCCTTGCCCCTCCGTACTTGATTTTCTCTTTACTTCTCAAAGTATATTTGTCTGTTATTTCTCCCTACTTAACAGTTTGTGCTTCTTCAATGACTTCTTTTTAAAGGTATGTTTCACAGAATTATTTTGCGTCTTGGGTTTTCTAGTAGAAAATTCTCTTGCTTTGGAGATTTAAATTTTGATTGAGAAGTTGACTTTAACCATTTGTAAAATGCATTTTTCTGGATTATTTCAGAAGTGTCCCTGAATCAAACCATCCAGTTTTCCAATATTTTATCCTAAGCACCAAAGCAAAGGGAGGGAGATACTGTGTTTAGTAGCTGTACATATAGAAAGAATAAGACTACAGTCAAGCCAGTTCTTTGTTTCTTCCATGACAGACGGAGGGCAGACCAGTAAACACACACAAAAGTTTCTTGCAAAACGGTGCTGTTGCTTTTTTAAATTGTAATTAATTCATTTATTTTTAAATACTAAAGGTAATAGAAAAACACTGGAAGGGTAAGTGAGGGCATACTTAGCCATGTCAGCAACCTTCTTTAAGAATGTTTTAATTAAGATTATCTGTGAAGCAGCCACTTTGGATTACTAGCCATTCTTTTCTCCATATGTTATAAAGCACCATTTGGAAAGGGAATGGAGTAGGCTTTATAATTGCTATCCTTCATGGCGTTATGTGATCTCACTCCCCAGGGGTAGTTCATTACTATAGTACTGTCCTTGTTGATTACGAATAATAATGCTCTTCAAAGTCTACTGTTAGAATGTTCCCATATAGCTGTACTGTGGTCACTCTAAGCATCTCTGCTACAGTATAAACTCCCACCTACCACTCTATTGATGCAATTTTGCAAACCAATGAAGGGAGGATTGACGGGTGACATGGTAGTGTTTGAACGATAGCAACTAAAGGTGGAATATGTGGATCTTTTTCTTTTTGCAGCTTTCTCACTTAGTAATGTTCTGTATAGGATGACAAACGGAGACAAACCCATTGTAGCCTTTGCATCCATTCTCCTTCAGAGAGAAAATGTTGTACAATGTTGTTATCCTTTTCCCACAGATCATAATCTCATTGCTTACAGGGTACCCTTGAAACCCCCTTCTTGTAACCTAGCAAGAACTGAAATAGTACTCCCATATTTTCCACTGGAGAACACCTTGATGCATGACTTGTACTGTTCCAAGGCATAATTGTTAGCCTAAAAAAGAAACTGAAAATGGCACAGGATCTCCCTTTCCCTCTCCTCAATTGCCCTCTAAGTCTGCTTTTATTCATAGGCAATCTCGCTGTCCTCTAATGGCAAGAATAGTTCTATGCATGTGCCTCCTGCTAAGTCTACTAATCCTGCCTCCCAAAATAAAGCTGGATTCTGTTTGACATTTTATTTCCCCCTATCCCTCAGCCAGGTTCCCTTGTCCCTTCAGATGTCACTGTCTCTCCCAAATTGATTACATATCACTTCAGACTCCTGGATTGTGGCCATTGTCGATCAGGGATATTTCATGGTTTGGAAATCCCTTCCTCCCTTTTCTGGCATCCCTCAACCTTGAAAACAGTGCTGCTATTTCCCAGAGGTTCTTCACTCTGTTTTGACTCAAGGCACCATTCAGGCTTGCCTTCTGTCCAGGTAGGGAAAGGGATTTTACTCCAGAATGTTTCTGGTCCCACGAAAGGAGGGAACTTAGAGACCAGATTCCTTCCTTTCCGATGTTCTTTGCAGACATTATTTCCTCCTCCTTTTACTCCAAGCCTTTTTGGTATCTGCAGATCTGAAGGATGCATACCTTTACATCCCCATCTGTCTTTGTGATAGTTTTAGTGATAGTTCCTCACAACCTGTAACCTGATTTTTCTCCTTCCTACCACTATTCCACCCTTCCTACCTCCATCCTTCCACCTTCCACTTTTTCACCCTATTCCTAAGTAATCTACATCCACATGTACTGTCAGTAGACAGATGTATGTGTAGTTGCATTGCCTTCTTAATGTAACAAAATGTTAATTCCATTTGAAACATTGTCAATAACTTTGTTTACTTTTTATTGTAACAAACCGAGTTTGTTCAAAATGTATTGTATATTCTCTGTGGAGCTTTTTTCCCTGGACCTCCACTGAAAATGGGTACTTTCTGGCCCAGCAGACCATCCCAGTAAACAAATGCAAATAAGTAAATCCTCTCTTCATGAAGTTTTTATTTTCTGTGTCTCTTCCTTGCATTTTCAGTTCGCTGTTTTGCCTCCCTCCTGGCGTTGCTTTTCTTTTCCCCCCTGTCTAGATGATCTGCTTATTCAAGCTCCTTTCCCCAATACTCTGCTTCAGGATCTCAAGTTTGCTACTTCCCTGTTATAGGCTAGGGTTCACCCTAAACTTCCAGAAGTCAGTTTTGACTCCTTTTTAGGATCATATTTTCCTTGGCTGCAGAGATCAGAAAGTTCCCATGCTGATATCTCTGCCTGCCTCCAAGGCTGTTTCTCTAATTGCCTTTTTCCAACCCCTTCTTCCTCTGGTGGATGTCACAGCCAGGGAACTTCTCAGGGTTTTCATCTTCATGGCTTCCACCAGGGTCTATATTACATGATCGAATGATTAGGTGATCAAACACCTAAACATCGACCCTGTAATATCGAACTGCAAAATAGCGAACACCGCCGGGAAATGTTATCATCGGCCACAAAAAAATAAATAACTTTACAGCCAAACTAAGTGGGGGACTTTGCCCCCCACACCCCCTTAACTAAATGTACCATTTCCGAGATCGCTCCACAGTGGAGAAAACGGCAAAATCCAGCGAACGGCTAAGGGAAATCTTTCCCGGTGTTAAATTGGCTGTTCGCTGTTTTTTGCTTTTGATATTACGTGGTTGATGTTTAGGTGTTCGATCACTTAATCATTTGCTCACGTAATATAGAACCTTTCCACCATTCCCATGATCCCTGTTGCCAGGCTCCATATGAAGAAGCTTCAGTGATACCTCAAGTCAGTGTGGCTTCAACATTGCCACCCTCTGGACTTCCCCGGTACCTTTCCTTCCTTGTCTTAAGCTCGAGCTTCAGTGGTGGATTCATCAACTTTCACTCAACCAGGGGCTTTCTTTTCAAGCTCCACTTTCGACTGAGGGGATCTTTACAGATACCTCAGACAAGGCGGGTGGTGCATCCTGAAGGTTCAGGGTCTCTGACCTCCTCATCAGAGGTCAGACCACATCAGTAAAGGAAATGAGGACTCTGCATCTGGATCTTCAAGCTTTTCTTTCCCTCTTTCATCCCAGCCTCTCAAAAGTTTCACAGATAACATCACAGTGATGTGGTATGTTAACAAGCAAGAGGGCACAAGGTCCTTTCTTCTTTGCAGACTAGCTCTTCAGGTATGGGATCTAGCTATCCCAGTATCAAGCAGTTTACTTTCCCTTGGAGCACAGTTTAGTGGCAGACTCCTTGAGTAGGTCCAGCACACAAGCTCACAAATGGATTCTTCACAGAGATGTGCTCATGGGCATTATCCATTGGAGGGGGTATTCTTCAGGTAGATCTTTTGCCTTCCATCTGAACAGAAAACTTCCTCTTTTCTAATCCAGAGTCCCAAGTCCTCTGGCTTTGAAAGTGGATGTCCTGTCTTCCTTGGAAGGAGATGTTTCTGTATGCCTTCCCTCCCCTCTCCTTCCTTCATCACCACAAGTCTTGTACAAGATCAGGCAGGACTCTCCCAAAATTGTGCTAGTGAATCCCTTTGGCAAAGACAGCATTGGTTCCCCATTCTTTCTCACCTGGCCAGGGGCACTCACCACAAGTTATATCTCACCAGATGAATCTTCTCACACAAGACAAGGGACCTTTATCTACCTTCACATGTCTACTCTTCAGCTGATGCTGTGGGTGATAAGGCACCTCTTTTCTGAGGACATGTTTCATTTTTTGCTGGAGGCCAGAAAAGCAGCTACCAGGAAATTATATATGTCCAAATGGAACCAAGTTTCTGTCTGGTGCCTTTGACGCCATCGGGGTCCTCTGTATGGAGGGTTCCTGTGGTTCTCTTCTTTATGTGATCTGCTCCATGCTAGGTTGGCATATTCTTCAGTTAAAGCACGCCTGTCAGCATCATCTGCATGTCTGCCATTGATTCCTACTCTGCCCTCTAGATTTTGAGGTCAAGCAGTTTCTTAAAGGCACCCTTTTGTATCAGGCCTCCCAGAAAGCCTATTCTGCCTTCCTGGGACCTCAGTTTTGTACTTGAAAAATTGGCTCTGGCTCCTTTTGAGCATGCTTCTTCAGCTTCCTTACAGCATTGTACTTGGAAGACTGTTTTTCTTTTGTCTCTCACTTCAGCCAGTGCGTGTCAGAATTTTAGGCTCTCATGGCCATTCCTCTTTTCTTAATTTTTCAGACAGAGAGGGTACTAATCTTTTTTATGCCCAAGGTGGTCAGTGAGTTGCTCCTTAATCAATCTATTCATCTTCCTTTCTTTTTTCCTTCTCCACAGTTTGCCAGTGCAAAGGTCCTTCACACCTTGGATTTGCATACACAGCTCAGATATTTGGATGAAAATGAAATTATTCACAAATCTGAGCAACTTTTTGTTTCCTTTCATCCCAGGACTTTGGGTTTGGCTGTTCCTGAGCAACCCTTGCCCTCCTGGATTTCTATGTCCATTTCTTTTTATTGTTCTTTTCATAGAAAAGGTCTTTACTTGTCAGTAAAGCCGCATCGGGCAGGTGCCACCTCTGGTGTTTTTTTTTCAAGGATCTGGATACCGATTCCATTCTTGATGCTGCTACTTGGTCCTCTCTTAATACTTTCACTAAGCATTACAAGTTTAATGGTATTTCCAGGGGCAGGGCTGTTCTGTGCCTTCCTTCTCCCAGTCTTCATCTTAAGCTCCTTGCACTGCACTCTTCCTTGGGTAAACAATACTGCAGCAGTGGTATGGGAGGATGTAGTACATTTATGTAAAATCTTGCCTTAACATTAGATGTGTTTCTTTCAGTATTTGCTCACTCTTTACTTCCTGTCCCCTGTGTTCTATCTCTTGCCCTTCTGGCCGAGAGACTCATTGTTGTCTTCCTTTTTCATGCACGTTTTCCCTATGGACATTCTGTCCCTCCTAGGGCATTTTCAGCTCTGTGTTTGTGTGTGTGTGTGTGTGTGTGTGTGTGTGTGTGTGTGTGTGTGTGTGTGTGTGTGTGTGTGTGTGTGTGTGTGTGTGTGTGCCTGTATGTCACCTTTATGCCCTATGCCTTGCACACAGAGCATACATGTGACAGACATGGTGCCTCGAAGAACTAAATGCATTGGTATATTGGTCAGACGTTGGGCTATCCATAGCAGGAAATCCCTGTTATGGTAAGATTTACACAGATGCACTTTAATTTGTAAATACTTGCTCAACAGTTATGGAACAGATAACGTTTTTGTGCATCATTTATTGCAGCAATACATAGACTTGGATATCTTTTCTAGTGTCTGGTAGAAGACCAGTGGGAGTTAGCACAAGTTTATGCCCTTTGATTTACCCATTTTCATTGAAAAACAGTGGGGTTTAGCACAAGTGTGTAACATATGGTTTCTCATTTTCATTACTGGTAAGTACATTTAATTTAGCAGCTGTGACAGTGTGGCCTTAGCCACTTAGTGGATTTAGCTCAAGAAGATACAGACTTGATTAATATGAAAACTTGATGTCTTTATTACGAAATGTATATGTTGTTAAAAAAAGTTATTTTTGTCACTTTGTGCCTCAAATAAGTGTAGAAGTTCTGCTTGTTTTTGCCAAGTAAATAAGTGAAATTTCTTGTTGGCATCTGTCTTTAACTTTTAATGTATTTTGCTTAATTATCAGTGTGGAAGCTGCATGTAGTTTTTGACCTACTGAATTTATTTTTTTTTGGTTTGCTGTTTAGATGTTGCAGTAGTTTAGATAATCATCTTACACTGAGAGTTTCAGTGATACCAGAGTACCAAAAGAGTCCAGGAAGCTTTTTTCTAGGTCCTAGCTCAAAAGATTTTAAGTAAAGAAAGGCTGACAGTAGTTTTTATGGTACTGGTTGTTTGATGGGACTGATTGCAGTTTTATTGTACTGATTGTATGATGGGACTGATTGCAGTATTTGCATGGTGAGAAGGAAGCAGGATCCTTTTGTAGGGATATTCTTCGTGTTTCAATGTTGCAGTCATTACGTTTGGGTTATCTGACTGCAGGCAGCCCTCAGCCGGCCTGAATACCAGAGTATTGGATTCCTGCGTCGGATGCTGTCTCTTCCATGACGTCAGATCGTCAGGGGTATAAAACATGCAGCCGACGCCATTACATCAGTCTTTCTGGCCGCACGGTGCCCGAAGCAGAAGCAGTTCTCAAGTGCCGGTCGGCTGACTCGTGATATTTTCGTTTTCGAGTTTCAGAACCGAAGTGCTAAGTACCCCCATTGGGGATTCTTTTTCTTGCTCTTAACCGATGTCAGTAAAAGTTAACAATTGTCTTACCTGTGGAAAGCAAATACATCAAAGATTTTCATTCATACTGCATTCCTTGCTTAGGCCCAGACCATGATGTCCCTCGCTGTCGGTTTTGTGCCTAATTCAACCCCCGAACTATTCGTCTGTCTATTTTCGCAACAAGTTATTTTGGTACTCTGTTTAACCATCCAGAAATGGCTTCAGTAAGCCATCCGATACCGATATTCTGGAAAAAACGTAAGGATAGAGACAGGGACAGACCGCATAGGTCCAAAACTGCCGCCGATGCTTCCGTTAAGCTAGTCACCAGTTCGTTGGTACTCAGTGAGGAGCTTTCGCAGCCCCTGATACCCGCTACTTCAGATTCACAGGCCCCTACTGAGACTCATTTGGAGTCCAGTATGCCATGAGATGCTTCTTTGACTGTGGAACTTGCGGATGTCTCTATCTTGGATGGTTCCAGAACTGCTGTGCAGGCACCGGCTTCTGAGGGTATATTCAGGCTTACAGATTTGCAATTTAAACTGATGCCATCTTCTTCATCCAAGCCTAAAACTCGACCCACTCCTAGAAAACTGATGTCCAAACCGCATGGTCAGGCCCATATGCCTATAATACAAATGCTTAGAATGGCTGAAGACCTTATTACTTTAATTGGGGGAAGCCAGCTTTCCCCCTCTAAGAGACCTAGAACTGATTTTCCTTCTGATTCTTCTGGTCAGGATTCTGACATTTCTGTTTCTTCTGATTACCAGGATTTGCCCTTATCTACCTATTAGGATTCTGATGCAGAGGATTCCATGACTTCTGCTTCCCCTCCAGAAGATTTTTCTTTTGGTGAAACCTTGCACACTGTTAGGAAGCATTTCCGCTGGGAAAGCCAGGATTACTCTGACTCCAAAAAGAGGCTTAGGGAACACAGGCCTTTAACTATCCCTCCTGTTCTAGACATTGTAGATGATGCCTTCTTGGAATCTAGCCTGGCCCCAGACACTTTACCTCCAGCTCCCAGAAAACCTGACAGGTATTGCAGAGTACCTGACTCTCACAGGTTCCTCTTCAAGAATCCTACTGCTGATCCAGAGACCTTTTCCCAAGGACCAAAGGGCATTAAGGCTACTGCTGCCAAAAACCTTGCCTCCTCTGATAGAGATTCTAGGGTCTTGGACAGATGGGGTAAGAAAAGGTATACACTTCTGCTACTTTAGCCATTAGGGCCTTAAATTGCCAGGTTCATACGTTAAAGTGTCAGCAGCATAGTATGGAACTACTTAAACAGAAAATTATGTTGATTCCTGACTGTGCTGAACATAAAGAATTACAGGATTTAATGCATTCTGCTGAACAAGTTGGTAAACATACTTTGCAGTGTGGTTTTGACTCTTTAAAAGCATCTTGCAGGGCTGCTGTCACTGGGTCTGTACTTAGAAAGCATGCTTGGCTTAAGGAACAAAACTTGCCAGATCATGTTAAAGCTAAATTGCTGGATGCTCATTTAAACCAAGACCGCCTGTTTGGCAGCAAAGCAGAAGAAGTCCTTAAAAAGGAGGAAAAAACTAAATTGATGCAAACTGTTAGATTTCCTGCAAGTACAGCCTCCCAGATTTAGTAGGCATTGGTCTTCAAAGAATTGGTCCTTTGCAGTCTCTTCCAGGCCTTCTCAGTCCAAACCCAGGAACAGCAGACCACCTAGGTTACAATCTTAGGCTACACACAGGCCTAAGCAGTGGGGGGCTCCCCACTTCCAAAGCAGGAAGTAGTAAGGCACCCCCCTACAGAAAAATGTCACGATGACTTAACCTTAACCCTTCCAAGCCCTGCTCAACTGCCTGCTCCCTTAGTAGGAAAGCTTGCCCTGCATGCAAAAAACTGGGAACTCATTACCCAGGACAGATGGATTTTAAATATAGTTTTCCAAGGATACAGATTCCACTTCCACACCCTACCAACCCCAAACGGTTGGCCAGATCTACCCCCAAATCAGTGGGCAGAGGCTCAACAGCAGGTTCTCTCTCTAAGTATCAGGGCTATTCAACCTGTCCCAGCAGAAGAAAGGGGACAAGGTTTTTATTCAAGACTTTTCCTGGTACCCAGAAAAGACGTCTCCTGCCATCCTATCCCTGGACCTCTCTATTCTAAACACCTTTTTGGTAATCCCAAAATTCAAAATGCTAACACTTCAACAGCTGCTTCCTATGCTAGGCAAAGATGCCTGGTTGGCAACCTTAGACTTAAAGGAAGCTTACCTGCACATTCCAATAAGGGAATCTTGCAGGAAATACCTACGCTTCAGAGCAGGCTCCATGCACTATCAGTTCTCTGCACTTCCCTTTGGCTTATCTACTGTGCCCAGGGTATTCACAAACTGTCTAGCTCCAGCCATTGCATTTTGCAGGCAGAGAAATATTGAAATATACCCATACCTCTGGACGATTGTCTGATTCAGGCAGAAAGCCAGGACATGCTATTAAAACATCTGGCATTCGTGAAGAAACTTCTAACCTCGCTGGGGTACACCATAAACGAAAAGAAATCTCATCTGGTACCCTGCCACCAGATTGTATTACTGGGAGCAAGGTTGAACACAACTTCCCAGATGGCTTACCTCATGCCAGAGAAACAAGTTTATTTGACAACCTACTTCAAACTACTGACCACAAAGACCAAGCTATCTGCAAGGAAAATTTTGCAAGCCCTGAGGTTCATGGCCTCTTGCATTCTACTAATTCCATACGCAAGACTGCATATGAGGAACTACAATGGTGTCTAAAAAGCCTATGGTGTCAACATTCTCAGGACCTGGAATCAATTATTCCTATCATTTCTTGTATAAAGACAGAGTTCCTTTGGTGGGCAGAGGCCTGCCACCTCAACAAGGGGCTCCCTGTCAATCTACCCCCTGCCGCTCAAACCCTAACAAACGGATCAGACTATGCATGGGGGGCTCACTTGGCAGGGCAGTGCATTCAGGGCAAATCGAACCAGAGTCAGATGCACCTGCATATCGACCAAAACGAAATGTTAGCTGTACAGAATTCCCTGACAGCCTTCAAGGACCACATCCTTCCAGGACAATTATTGCTAAAGACAGATAACACCACAATTATGTGGTACATAAACAAACAGGGGGGAACCCACTTGTACCCTCTCTGCAGACTAACCATGGCTCTGTGGAACACAGCCTTGAGCTACCAAGTGCACCTACAAGCTCAGTTCCTGCCAGGTAAGCTAAATTCACTGGCAGTCGACCTAAGCAGAACTCTCATGGACCCACACGAATGGAAACTGGAATCAAAAATATTCAACCTCTTGAGGAACACATGGGGGACTCCAGAGATAGACCTGTTTGCCTCCCCCCAGAACTACCAGTTGGACAAATTCTGCAGAAGGACTCCTCAAAATCAAAGTGGATGCCCTGTTCTTTCCCTAGGAAAGCCTCTCTGTTTATGCCTTTCCCCCTCTGCCTCTCCTCGCGAAGGTTATGCTAAAGATCAAACAGGACAAACCAAAGACAATACTTATTGCACCAGCCTGGCCTTGCCAGCACTGGTACCCCCCCCCCCCTTGCGCAGCATGATACGGCTGGATCCATGGCACCTACCTCAGACGCCTTTCCTGCTGTCCCAGCAGGCGGGCCAGATTCTGCACCATCAGCTTCAAACCCTGAACCTTGCAGACTGGCCAATTCCTTGAGCTCTCCAATAGCATCCCTCAGTAAGCAGGTGCTAGATGTCATTCTGGAAGCGAGGAGACCTAGTACTAGAACATCCTATGCTGAAAAGTGGAAAAGATACTGTTCTGGAGCCAGGCCCAGGGTTTGGGCACTACGGTGCTCAGTTTACCTCATATTCTGCAGTACTTAACAGAAGTGCTCCACAAGGGCCTATCCTTCTCGTCAATTAAAATACATGCCTCTGCAATTTCAGCACATTATAATACTGAACCACCCCTCTTCTCTCACCCCCTGTTAAAGCAATTCCTCAGAGGGGCTAAAAATTTAAGACCCCCCCCCCCAGGTGAGCCCCTACTCCAGCCTTGGGACCTTAACTTTGTATTGGAAAAGCTCACTCTCCCTCCATTTGAACCAGCTGCAACTGCAGAGTTGAAATTCCTTTCTTGAAAAACAGCCTTCCTTCTAGCCATCACTTCAGCAAGAAGAGTGTCTCAATTACAGGCCCTCATGGCAGTCGAGCCCTTCATTATCTTCCAGTCAGACAGGGTTTCCCTCAGGACCAATCCTTCCTTTATGCCAAAGGTGGTGTCTAGTGTGGCCATAAATCAGTCCATTCATTTGCCTACCTTTTTCCCAAATCCACAAAACAAAGGAGAATGAATTCTGCACTCTTTGGACGTGCACAGACAATTTAGATTTTATTTGGACAGGACTAAGCATCTCAGAAAATCTGAACAGCTGCTAGTTGGCTTTGCTGCAGGGGCAGAGGGGAAGGCCATTTCAAAGCAAACCATTTCTAAATGGATAGCCCATTGCATTCATTTCTGCTATAAGCACCATGGAAAACCTACCCCACAGGGGATAAGATTACATTCCACCAGGGCTGCATCTACCTCTACAGCCTTTCTCAGAGGGGTCCCTACCGGGGATATCCTAGAAGCTGCTACCTGGAGCTCTGTACATACCTTCACCAAGCATTACCACATGCCTATTTTTTCTAAATCCAGAGATGGTTTTGCCACTGCAGTTTTGCAGGGTTTAACAGCTGTCTCTAATGCTCTCTAACTTCCTCCTCCCTTCCTTAGCTTTGGGAATCAACCCAAATGTAATGACTGCAACAGTGAAATGCGAAGAACATAGTACAGCTGTGTATACTTACCATAAATGTAGATATTAGAGTGTATTCACTGTTGCAGTCCTGGTTACCCTCCTTCCAGCCCCCTGACTTCTCTTGGCTCTACCTTCACTTCTTGTTTTAAGCTTTCTGGTGTATTTGCTTTTTGATGGATGTATAACATAACATATAATTGCTTCACTTTGTGGGGGCATCTGACATCTGGGGCAAGAAAAACTGATGTAATGGCATCGGCTGCATGTTTTATACACCTGACGTCATGGAAGAAGAGACAGCATCCGATGCAGGGATCCAAGACTCTGGTATTCAGGCCAGCTGAGGGCTACCTGCAGGCAATAACCCAAATGTAATGACTGCAACAGTGAATACACTCGAACATCTACATTTATGGTAAGTGTACACAACTGTACTTTACTGTTCTTCATGTACAAGGTTCGGAGATGGCCTGCTAATAGTTTTATAACTTAACATTTTATTTCTATTATGTTTCCTTCTCACTGACCTTGTAACACTAAAATATTTTGTTAACTTGTTTTTTTTACAGGAACCAGCTGGAGAACTTGCCTGAGTGGGTGTGTGAATGCAGAAGGCTGGAAGTCTTGGACATTAGCCACAATTTCATTTGTGAACTGCCGGCACGGTGAGTGAATTACAGAAGATGAGAAACTACTACTTTGCGCCTTTAATTGCTCATTGCATCCATGAATGGTTGTTTATAAATTAAAGAAAAATACAGCTAAGTGCCCTCTGACTCCATTTAAAAAATAAAAATGTGAACTCCGCTGGTGTTCTCTAGCATAGTTTGAACAAAGCAGGTTTGAAATATCTGGTTTATTCACCTGACAGTACTCCCACTGGTGTCTGGTCATGATGCAGGAAGCGGGTGTGAGGAAGATGTGGGTGCCATACTGGGTGATGGTAGACCTTGTCACTTGTGAGAGGTAGAGGCAAACATGGATAGAAAAGCATGTGTGTCCCTTGCAGTAACCCGGGTGTTCATGCCTCCATCAGAGATTGGGGTTAAGCATAAATGAAAATGTCATTGATGGGATGTCAGCAAGAGCTCATACCCCACCCATGGCTGCGTGGATGGCAGCCCTGTTTGGACAGTGCAGAATATAATGGAGGGCAGGCTTGATGGTTGGTAGGCACTGGGGTAAAAATAATACAAAAAATAATGCTGTTGGCCCCTGTTATAAAGGTAATGAGTTTTCCTTTTTTATCTTCACAGCAAAGTAGTATGTTTTTCAGCATCACAGGGTAGTGTTTTACAAATACCTGAGCCGTCAGTTGCACAAGTTTTTCCTGATGTACTGTTATGTAATACTCTGATGAAACCACTTTCAGCAAGTCTGTCAGTTAAGCTGCTGCTTTGGTCTACTTGATCTGTAGTGTCTCCAGCTGAGGACCACAGTTTTCCTTTTCAGAAGAAAATGTAAGTGTTGTATCTAACCTCCTTTCTGGCAGGAAGGAGGGCTCATTACCTCTTAAAGCAAAATTTATTCATCACATTTCTTCTTAAACATGGTGCTTGTCAGAAACGCTCATCATAATCCAGTGAAAAACTGGTTAGCTGGACAGCAATGGAATGTAATATGTTGGGGAAATTTTCTCCTGATGCACCTGACATTTGTATTAGCTTTAATGCTATCCTTTGCTTTTCACTCCCCTGTAATGCATAAATTGAATCACTGTCTTGTATATAGTTTGTGGGAGCATGATCTGTAATACCCTCACATATATACTTATTTTAATTCATGTATGTCTGCACCTCTGCATAAACAGTTAATCATTCTAAATTTGCTTCTTCCACACTGGCCTGGACCATAATTATGTTGACACCTGAAGCTGAATGGACTCCTTAGTGCCCTGCTAAGAAAAAATGTTAAATCACAGCTGTATACTCTGTTTCAGGACAATATCCTGTGTAATAATCTGTCTGAGCAGCTCCATGCTGTTACAACAAAATCTGTGCTTCATACACTTAATCCTTTCATTCTTTCCTAAATACCTGGACTCTGCTTTATAGATAGGACATGCAGTTATGGCAGTAGAAGAGCCTGCATGCTTTACTGTGCATTTCTTACCTCGAATAAATGCTTAACATTTCCCCCTCTCGCCTTGAAGACTGTCACCACAATAATAATCACTGTAACATCTGGAACTTAGTAGCTGATAAGACATCCCACAGGTAGTCTTCACAGTTCCGTTAGATTTATTTTCTACATTTAGACCTACCATTGCCACAGCCACTTCTGCTAGTCATACCACTTCAACAGAATGGCCTTCTAAACAGCATGGGTCCTTGCTCCCTAACAGATACCCTCCTGTAGATGGTGTGAATCACCCGCTGCATGGCCTTCTGTAAGTGAGCTGCTTAAATCCCCATCTTCAGTTTGCAATTTGCATTTAAAACTGAAATTAGTGATCATGTCATCTTAAATCTTTATTGGTCCATGATGCAAGTGAATAAGGCATCCATTCAACAATATAAACTTAATCTGAGAAAGGTGATACTTGAATCTCTGGTAGATTTGTCTGGATACTCCTCAAGCTTAGAGAATGTGCCCCTCCTTCCAGCAGCAAATGATTTGATCTAAAACTCTGTGTGAGATAAATGCCATCAGAACTACCTTTTGACTCGACACTTAATTGAGGAAATTAAAAGTGAGTACTACCTTCTCCACAGACGCACTTGGGCTCCCAAACCCAGCTCTGCATATAAGTACTGAAAGAAACTCATGAAGGTCTACTCAATAACCCAAGAAGGAAGTAATAGTCGAGAGTCAATTATCCAAACTAATTGGGGCCTAAGGTAGTTTGGATAATCGAATTGTTTGGATAATCAAACATATGATTGAAGCGTATAAAAAAAAACATGTAAAATCTTGTTTTTTTTCTGCACGCAGGAATACACTTTTCAACCATTCAGCAATTCCAGTGGATAATAAAGAATATTTTTCACACACGAGCTGGCTACAAACTCAAAAAATATGCTCAAGCAAATATGTATAATGTTTACATATTCAGAGTTTGATTTTTCCTACTCGCACACTTTGGAAGGCTGGTTCTGATAATTGATGTTTCTGATAATTGAAATTCGGATAATTGACTCTCTACTGTATTACCACTCATCTGCAGGTGAATTTTCTTTATTAGCTGAACATTTAACTTGTCTCATCAGCTTACATGCACAGTAACCCCCCCTTCGTTGTGTACTAGGCTACATCCATTACAAATGTGTTAGCTTGCATGCCCTGCAGTTTTGATCTCTTCTGGTATCTCTGCTAGTGTGTTGTCGCCAATAATATATTTGCTGTTGCAGTAGTGCTAACTCTTGGCACTTCTGCAATAGCAGTAGTCACTGATGTTTGATAGCACAATGCACTCATTATTGAACATACTGGGGGGGGGTCTTTCCTTCACAAGTTTAACTGCTTTCTGTTTTGCTCTTACCCTCCTAGTCAATACTTCCATCACCAGTAAAAGCAAAACAAATGACATACAACTCTAGCTTTTTCCCTCCACTGCTTTCTAAACCCCTGATACTTCTCCATGTATACCTTTTTTCCTGATCTGGTGTGAAGCTTTGACCATATTTCTAAAGTTTTCTCTAGATCTTATCCCATCTGTAGCTTCTCACAGGAAGCTAAGCTCAAATGGTTACTTGGAAGGGTATCAGGTTTTTGCAGTATGGCTACGCTGTTAACCCTGTGTGTGCTGTGTGTTAGAGACTTTTTAAAATAATCAAGAATATTGTCTTGCCTGTCTTTTCATTTCTAAGTAATATAGTATTTATTGATTTCTGCTTGATCAGTAATTTCTGTTAAACATTTTTACAGCCTTGAGTCCATTATTTTTGCTAAATTGTGGCATTAACATTTCATGCGATGGTTTTAAAACTTCTTGTTTCCAGATTATCCCCTTTGTTTTGGAGGACCACTACCACTCTTACTATTTTCATCATCCACATTCATTTGTACCCTGTGGGCCCAATGTTAAATCTGACAATATCTTTACTGAATTCATTCTTGACCGTTTTGCAATATTCATTGTTATACCCTTTAACTAACATGTCTTTCTCTGCTGTTTTCATGCGTCTCTCCTTCTGTGATATACTTATCCAACCATATAATTTTATCGTTTACCATTCTCATATTTCTTTGTATTCCTTTCTGTTTTTGAGTCAAGCCATATGATTTTCATAGAAACATTTAATTTCCATATTTCTACCCCCTGTTTTGTGCCTTGTATTGTTTCCGTTTTTAGCATCCATACGAAGTACTTCTACATATTCTTGACTTTCCTTCTTAGAAATTCCATTCTACTGAGCATTTTCCTGTGTCTTTACCTCTGCTAACCTCTAGCTGATGTCTCAGTATTTTTCTTTACTTTTTCTTTTCCTTTCACTTGCCATCCATTTTCTAGCTTTCAAGTTCCACTATCTTTTTATATATTCCCACCATAACTCCATCACCTTTACCCCCAAAACTTCTTTCTTCCTGGCATTTCCATTATATTTGCTTTTTATTGGTCTTTTTCACAAAGATCCAACAAACTCTGATAATGTTAACTATATTTAAATGATCTGAGAGGTGTATCTTAGTATCAGTGAAATGTATATATAGCTGATTATACACTGTTCTAGAACAGCCATCCCCTATTCTTTGACTATCTGGATTGCAGTCTCCCAAAGTTATTCCTCCTTGCACTCCCCTCTTCCTTTCCCCAACATCTCTCTTCATTGTCCCAATGCATCCCTTTCTCTGTACCATCTGCTGCTGTTCTGCAGTCAAATTCTGTATCTTTTGCTCTGCCATTTTCTCTTGACTAATAACTTTTAATGTTTTTATAGTGCAACCAGTTCTCCTGTTTACTCCACGTTGCCCTCTAACTTTCTTAAATGTTTTGAATGTCTAATTCCAGTAATCCTTATACATATCCTCCACATTCGAGCTCTTTGCCATTGCCACACCCCTGGTTGGACTTCTTTTCCTCTCTTTCTCTGTCTGTACCCAGTCATTCCTCCATTCTTTCAGCATTACCCAGGTACTTTCTTAAATGTTTCATTTCTTCCATTTAAGACACTATTTCCTTTTCCAGTCTTGTATGTAAGACCTACACTCCATTTTTCTAGTTTTCTTTCTCACTGATTCTACTCTGTCTCTGTCCTGTCAGTATCTCTAGTCATCTGTTTTATGTTTCCCATTGTCATTTACCCCTGTAGGTGTAGCATATCCCATCATCCCCCTTTCTAAGACTTTGTTCTGAGTGTGTCCTTACTTTTCTTGTTTGTGTATCATTTCGTAATTGCCATTCATATCTGTATTGTCATTTACTTAAGAGATCTTCCATTGGAGGCAAAGATGTATGCCTTGCTAGGTATAATAAATGTAGAACTGCTGTCTTTTTAGTCACTGCTGTCCTTCCTGACAGTGAATTTCACACTTTTGCTTTACTTACGTAGCATATCCCTGGTACTCCTCCTCTCCAGATGCTACTTTGCCTAAAGAGAAGACTCTGAAACCCAAATATTTAGTTGTATTGGTTGTACTGGGAATTAGTCAAATCCAAAAAGGCCAGCACTCAAGTGAGAGGTAAATACAGACTGGTTTCTGCCATAAGCCTTTTTCAATGCATAATACTAAAATGTATGCTAAATCACAGTAGGGAACAGGTGGAGGAGACCCTGGACAGGTGGAGATATGCTCTAGAGAGAAGAGGAATGAAGGTCAGCAGGACTAAGACAGCATATATGTGTGTAAATGAGAGGGAGGATAGATGAATGGTGAGGATACAGGGAGTAGAGGTGGCAAAGGTGGATGAGTTTAAATACTTGGAATCAACAGTTCAGAGTAATGGTGAGTGTGGAAGAGAGGTGAAGAAGAGAGTACAGGCAGGATGGCGTGGGTGGAGAAGAGTGTTAAGAGTGATTTGTGACAGACGAGTACCAGTAAGTGTGAAAGGTAAGGTCTACAAGAAGGTAGTGAGACCAGCTGTGCCATATGGGTTGGAGACAGTGACATTGACAAAAAGGCAGGAGTCAGAGCTGGACGTGGCAGAGTTAAAGATGTTAAGATTTGCACTGGGTGTGACTAAGGTGGACAAGATTAGGAATAAGTATATTAGAGGGTTAGTTCAGGTTGGAAGGTTTGGAGACAAAGCCAGAGAGGCAAGATTACGTTGGTTTGGATCTGTGCTGAGGAGGGATGCAGAGTATATTGGGGAAAAAGATGCTAAGGATGAAGCTGCCAGGTAACAGGAAAAGAGGAAGGCCTAAGATAAGGTTTATGGATGTGGTGAGAGAGGAGATGCAGATGGTTGGTGTGATAGAGCAAGATGCAGAGGATAGGAAGAAATGGAAACAGATGATCCATTGTGGCGCCCCCTAATGGGAGCAGCCGAAAGAAGAAGATGATGCTAAATCATATATATATATATCTATATATCTATATATATATATATCTATATATCTATATATATATATATATATATCTATATAGGAAAAAATACTGATCAGCAGGTTCATACCATCCAATCAAATATCAGCTATTACAAATGCTAATTCTGCCCAGGGGAAAAAAGACTCCACCCCCCAATCTAACAATCCAAGCCTTTTCTTTTTTATTCAAAATGTTGTGCCAACCCGCTTTAAAATTTCTATTGCCAACAACCTTATCTATAACAATAAATTTAAATTGTGCAGTTGGGTGTTTTATAGTATGTTTGTACAAAGCATTAGTTGAACATTTAGTTCTAATATTACTAAAATGTTCAGAAATTCGTAATCTAATAGGTCTAGAGGTCTGACCTGCATAAAATGCTGAACACGTACACATAGCTAAATTAAACCACCCAATCTGTACTACAGTTGGTAAATATGTTAATGTTAAATATGTGAGATGTAATTTTACTAGTGAATTCCTTTGATGTTCATCGTGTTACACTGCTGCGGTCATTACACTTGGGTTATCCTGCCGTCAGGTGGTTCCCCAGTCGGCCTGAGTTCCAAAGTCTTGGTCCGGCATCTGTTGCTGTCGCCTCCTCCCTGACGTCAGTGCGGCAGGGGTATACAAGATGCAGCTGACGCCATTTTCTTCAGTCTTTCTTGCCGCGTGGTGCCCAAAGCAAAAGCAGTTCGCAAGTGCCGGTCAGCCATCTCCTGAGATTTTCTTTCCGAATCCAGAACCGAAGTCTTTTACAAAGCTAAGTACCCCATTGGGGAAACCTTTTTCTTGCCTCAGACCGATGTCAGTAAAAGTTAATAACTGTATTTCTTGTGGGAAGTAAATACCTCATAAGGATTTTCATTCTTATTGTATCCCATGCCTAGGCCCAGACCACGACGTCACTGGTTGTCGGTTTTGTGCTAGGTTTAACAAACGCACTATTAAACGTCGGTTTGATTTTCCCCGACATTATTTTAGAAAATTCAATTATACCATGCCGTCGGAACTTCGACGACCGGAATACATAAAAAGTGCAAAGACAAAGATAGGCATCCGAGGCCCAAAACTGACTACGAAGCTTCTTCTAGGCCAGTCGCCGGTTCTCCGGTTTTCAGCGAGGCGCCTTCGCAGCCTCTGACGACCGCTACTGTAGAACCACAGGCTGCCTCTGACTTCCACATGGAGATGGCTGGGCCTTTGGACACACAAGTTATTCAGACTACCGAAACTAACTCTTCAGAGGGATCCGGAGTAGCTGAGCTGCCCGCAGCTTCAGAGGGTGTTTTCAGACCTTCCCAGTTAAGCATTAAACCCTGCTAAGTCTAAACCAGCTTTAAAATCTAAGAAACAAATACAGCATTCTCCAGCACAGGCCTCCATGCCTAAGAAACAAATGCTCAAAATGGCCGAAGACCTAATCACTCTGATCAGGGGGTCCCATCTCCCTCCTGATAAAAGGCCTAGACAGGATGCAGACTATGACTCACCCGACCAGGTGTCCATCTCTTCAGATTCATCCTCAGACCTAGGATATTCTTTACCCCCTTATGAGGATTCTGATGCTGAGGAGTCAATTCCATCAGCCTCTCCGCCCGAGGACTACTCCTTTGGGGAAACCTTGCATACCATGAGGGAGCATTTCCATTGGGAAGGCCAAGATTACTCAGAATCCAAGAAAAGGCTCAGAGACTTCCTTTTATTACCTCAACACAGACCTCCTGCTATTCTGCCAGTGTTAGATATTGTGGATGATGTGTATACTGAATCCAGCCTAAATCCTGATTCCTTACCTCCAGCCCCAGTTAAACCTGACAGATACTACAGAGTCCCTGACTCTCACAAATTTCTGTACAAAAGCCCTGTTGCTGACCCCAAAACTATTTCCCAGGGGCCCAAAGGGGTTAAGGCCTCATCAGCCAAGAATCCAGTTCCCCCTGACAGAGGTTCCAGAGCATTAGACAGATGGGGAGAGAAAGTATATATGTCTGCAACTTTAGCAATGAGAGCCTTAAATTGCCAGTTTCACATGCTAAAATATCAGCAATTTCTACTGCCTCAATTGAAACAAAAATGCTTCCAGATTCAGATCCTCCTACTTTTAAAGAAATGCAGGATTTACTGCATGCAGCTGAACAGGTGGGAAAGCATACTTTGCAATGTGGTTTTGACTCTTTAGAGGCCTCCTGTAGAGCAGTCATTGCAGGCTTTGTCATTAGAAGACATGCTTGGTTAAAAGAACATACGTTACCAGACCATGTTAAAGCAAAATTATTGGATGCACCTTTGCAGTAGGATGTGTTATTTGGAGTTAAGGCAGAAGAGGTATTAAAGAAAATGGAGAATAAGGCAAAATCTATGCAAACAATGAAAGATTTCTTACAGGTTCAGCCTCCTAGATTTAGCAGAAATTGGCCAACTAAGAATTGGTCCTTTCCAGTTGCAGACAGACCTCAAAGGGGCAGATACAGACATCCAAGAGGTAGAGGTCAAACACAAGGTCCTTACAGGCCTCGACAATGGGTTGCATCAGGCCAGAAAGAAGGGGAAGACAGGCCCCAACCATATAAAAAGCAGCCCCAATGACTTCCCGCTACAGCTGACAAACATCTCTCTCTTGGCAGCCCCCTTGGGAGGAAAACTGGCACTTTTTTATCACAATTGGCATATGATCACCAAAGACAAATGGGTTCTCAACATTGTATCTCAAGGTTACAGGTTCCACTTTCACACTCTGCCAAGGTTAAAAGGAATGCCAAATCTGCCACCAAATCAATGGGCAGAGACTCAAAAACTAATTACAACACTCATGGATATGAGAGTTATTCGAAAGGTACCACCACAGGAACAAGGACAAGGATTTTACTCAAGAATCTTTCTAGTTCCCAGGAAAGACAAAGCCTGGAGCCCATTCTGGATCTTTCTTCTCTAAACACTTACCTGGATGTTCCGAAATTAAAAATGTTGACACTACAGCAGCTTCTGCCCATGCTGGGCAAGAAAGCTTGGCTCGTGACATTGGACCTCAAGGAGGCATACCTGCATGTCCCTATCAGACAAAACTGCAGAAGATACCTCAGGTTCATAGCTGGTTCAATGCATTATCAATTCTCTGTACTGCCCTTTGGCTTATCTACTGCGCCCAGGGTCTTCACAAAGTGCCTGGCGCCAGTAATTGCATTTTGCAGACAGAAAGGAATTCAAATTTATCCGTACCTGGACGACTGCCTGATTCAAGCAGAGAGCAAGGACATTCTTCTAAAGCATCTGGCGTTTGTAAAAAAAATTAAGTTGCCTGGGGTACACAGTAAACGAAAAGAAATCAAAACTAGTGCCCTCACAAGAGATAATATTCCTGGGTGCCAGCTTGAACACAACGGCCCAGATGGCTTATCTCACACCAGGCAAGCAAGGACAACTGACTCAATACTTTCAATTGATGGCAACAAAGATTCAACTCCCTGCAAGAAAAATTCTGCAGGTCTTGGGCTACGTGGTATCTTGCATACTACTAATTCCATATGCCAGACTGCATATGAGGAAACTACAATGGTACCTAAAGAATGTATGGTCTCAACACTGTCAAAGTTTGGAAACCGTTATACCACTAATTCCTTGCCTTCAACAGGAGTTTCAATGGTGGGCTCAAGCTTGTCACCTCAACAAGGGGACAGCCTTTTACTCAACCCACAGCCAGGCAAACACTGACAACAGATGCATCGGATTACGCCTGGGGGAGCACACATGGCAGGCAACTGTATTCAGGGCAAGTGGCCCGCAGAACAAAGGCATCTTCACATCAATCAAAAAGAGATGCTAGCTGTACAAAATGCACTTATAGCTTTCAAGGACCTGCTGCATCCAGGACAACTACTACTAAAGACAGACAACACTACAGTTATGTGGTACATAAACAAGCAGGGGGGAACTCACTTCTACCCCCTCTGCAGGCAAGCCATGGCCTTGTGGAACACAGCTCTAAACTATCAAGTTCATCTGCAAGCACAATTCCTGCCAGGAGATAAAAACACACTGGCAGACGACTTAAGCAGAAACATCATGGATCCCCACTAATGGGAATTGAATCCACAGATATTCAGAATAAGAAATGGTGGAGCCCGGACATAGATCTGTTTGCATCCCCAATGAACTGCCAGCTACAGAAATTCTGCACAAGGAGTTACCATCCACAAGCATGGAAAGTGGATGCTGTCTCATTCAGCTGTAAAAACCTACAAGAGTACGCTTTCCCACCACTTCCTCTCCTGCCAAAGGTACTCATAAAAGCCAGGCAAGAAGAGCCAAAGATGATCCTGATTGTACCAGACTCGCCATGCCAGCACTGGTACCCAATCTTAAAGAACTTAGCACAAGGACCACCCTGGATTTTCCCTCAAATCTCACATCTGCTGACTCAGCGCAACAATCAGATACTACACTGCCAGCTAAAGACCTTAAACCTAGCTGCATGGAAAATTCCTTAGTCAAGCAGGCAATGCCGCTCTCCAAAGCTGTTATGGATGTCATTCTGGAGGCCAGAAGGCCTAGTATCAGGAAAGCCTATTCGGATAAATGGAAGAGATTCTGTGCCTGGAACCAAGCACACAACCTTGATCCTCATGTTCCAAACATTCCTCAGATACTACAATATTTAACTGAGGTGCTGGACAAAGGACTCTCCTTTTCATCCATCAAGATCCACGCCTCTGCCATCTCTGCTCATTACAACACGGATCCACCAATTTTCTCCAATCCTTTGCTAAGACAGTACCTCAGAGGGACTAAAAACATAAGCCCACCCCGTAGAGCACCTACTCCAACTTGGGACCTTAACTTTGTTTTGGAAAAATTGACTTTACCTCCTTTTGAGCCAGCTAACACAGCAGATTTAAAATATATCTCTTGGACAACTGCTCTACTCCTGGCAATAACATCAGCATGAAGAGTTTCAGAATTACAGGCATTAATGGCAGTGGAACCTTTCCTCATTTTCCACCAGAACAGGGTGTCTTTAAGAACTAACCCTACGTTTATGCCAAAGGTGGTATCCAGTGTGGCTCTAAACCAAACTATTCATTTGCCAACTTTTTATCCAAAACCACAGAATAAAGGGGAGAGACTACTGCATTCCTTGGACATTCACAGGCAGTTGCGCTTCTACGTGGACAAAACCAAAGCTTTCAGGAAATCTGAGCAATTATTGGTAGCATATGCTGCAGGAGCACAGGGAAAAGCCATTTCAAAACAGATAAGACATTGCATACGTTTCTGCTATACACACCATGGGAAACCTGTACCTAGCAGCATTAGATCTCGGTCCACTAGGGCAACAGCCACTTCAACTGCCTATCTCAGAGGAGTACCTACCAAGGATATTTTGGAAGCAGCAACTTGGAGTTTTCTGCATACCTTCACCAAACATTACCATCTGCCACTATACTCTAAATCCAGAGCTGGCTTCACCACTGCAGTACTGCAGGGCCTTATAGCCACCTCTAATGCCTTATAGAACCAGCCACCTTACCTCGGCTTTGGGATTCTACCCAAGTGTAATGACTGCAGCAATGTAACACGATGAACATAGTACAGTTTTGTACCTGCCATAAATGTAGATGTTCGAGTGTATACACTGTTGCAGTCCAGGTTACCCTCCCTCCTTCCCCTCTTACTTGCTGGTACTTACCTATGTCTTCCACCCTTTACTACTTATGGGGAGTATTTGCTGGTAGCTGAAAGTTGTTGTTTGCTTTTATTATGTATGGTTTATTAGCAATTGGAATTGCCTACCTATTTGGGGGCACCTGACATCTGGGGCAAGAAAAACTGAAGAAAATGGCATCTGCTGCATCTTGTATACCCCTGCCGCACTGACGTCAGGGAGGAGGCGACAGCAACTGGTGCCGGACCAAGACTTTGGAACTCAGGCCGACTGGGGAACTGCCTGACGGCAGGATAACCCAAGTGTAATGACTGCAGCAGTGTATACACTCGAACACCTACATTTATGGTAGGTACAAAACTGTACTTTTTGCGCACATGCCTATAAAATGAACACTGACCACATGGAAAACATCCAACCAATATTCCACCATCCAAAGTGCCCTGAATGGTGTTAGTAGGTGTCTTATGTTTATAATGGTTAGTTACCTACACCCCTTCCCTTCTTGGTTTCCTCAGAGTTACCATACTATTTATATGTCAAGCACTTCTAACCATCTTTAAAATCCTCCAGCATCTCTTTAATTGTCAGCAAAAAGATTGAAACTTCATCTACTCCACCCCTCTTCAGCCATTTCTTCACTTTTTCCACCAAAACCTTGATCACTGAATGAAATGGTAGAAGTAATCGTGAACAGCCTTTTGTGTCTCCTTGCCAAACCATTACTCTGTTAACCATCCATTTACTGACATCCTTAAGCTTCCCATGTATGATCCCCAACTACTGAAATTTATCATAGTTTACGTCTTTCCTGTAAGTTAAACATTGAACTCCACACCGCATAATCGTATGCCTCGCATGCCTTTTTATATTACCCCCCTCCCAATTTGTACTTGTTCACTTTCTGCTCAAAAATCGCCATTATCTTGTTTGCAAAATCAGCCTGCAGCACCCTTTCAAGCCGTGCAGCTAGAACAATTAGAACCGTTTTCTGCTCATTGATGTCCTTCAAGGATGCATCTGCAGTCCTTACATATGGGTTGTCCTGCCTCGGGCAGCCCTTCGGTCGGCCGGATTCCAAAGTCTGGGTCCGGCGTCAGCTGATGTCGCCCCTTCCCCGACGTCAGAGCGCCTGGGATATAAAAGCATCAGCCGACGCCATCTTCCTCAGTCTTTCTTGCCGCGTGGTGCCCGAAGCAGAAGCAGTTCGCAAGTGCCGGTCGGCCAGCTCCTGTAACTTCAGCTACCGAAGACTTCAAAAGCTAAGTACCCCGTTGGGGACTCTTTCTTGCCTCAGCCGATGTCAGATCAAACACTTAAAGTTAATAATTGCTTAACTTGTGGGAAACAAATACCTCATAAGGATTTCCATTCTTACTGCCTCCCCTGCCTAGGCCCAGACCACGACGTCTTGGCCTGTACTGCCTGTGCCTCCTTCAATCGACGCACTCTTAGGCGTCGGGCGGAGTTTGCAGAGGAATCTTTTGGGGCTAGTTACTGTTATAATATGCCGTCGGAGACTCCAACTTCTCATTTAACCAAAAAACAGAAGGACAAGGACCGACACACGCGGACCGTGGTTTCGGCTGAAACCACCCCTAGGCCTACTGCGAGTGTCTCTGTCTCGGCTGAAACCGAGTCCTTGGTACTTCCGACCGTCGAAACCGCACAACTGACAACCTCAGCCCCGGAGGCCTCTTCTGAATCTGTAATAGAATTTCCCTCTGAAACCGGTGTTCTGGAAACTTCCGACACCATTTCCCTAGACAAACCTACTCCAGCACGTGGAGCAGCCAGGCCTCCTGCATCCATGTCCATTAAGGCATTCACAAGGGCTAAAGCTTCTAAACAGCCAAAATCTCTGCCTCCCAAGATTATTCCTCGGGGATCCACTACAGGTTCACAGATTTTAAGTTTAGCTGAGGACCTTATTTCCTTAATTAGGGGCTCTCAGCCACACCCGGACAGGGGCTCTCAACCTCCTCTAGATAAAAGGCCCAGGGTTGAGCCCACTGATCCCCAGTCCTCTGATGAGGCCTCAGATGGCTCTGCTCTATCAGACTACCAGGAGGAGGCCTTTACGGCCCTGAGGATTCTGATGCAGAGGAATCTATTCCCTCGGCCTCCCCTCCTGAAGAGCTGTCCTTTGGGGAGACCCTTCACTCCATGAGAGAGCATTTCAAATGGCAGGGCCAGGAATTCTCTGATTCCAGGAAGAGATTAAGGACTTTTTTTGCATTTACCTCAGCATAGACCTTTGGCTATTCCTCCTGTTTTGAATGTCATTGATGATGTGTACTCTGAGTCTAGTATTACCCCTGACTCCCTTCCTCCGGCTCCTGTCAAACCCGATAGGTACTACAGAGTCCCGGACTCGCATCATTTCCTTTATAAGGCCCACTCTGCTGACCCAGAAACTATTTCCCAGGGCCCTAAAGGGGTTGCTGCTGCCACTACTAAAAATCCACTCCCCTCTGAAAGGGAGTCTAGGGCTTTAGAGAGATGGGGTAAAAAAGTGTATACTACTTCCACTCTTTCTATGAGGGCATTAAATTGTCAATTCCATATGATACAGTACCAAGAGTATTTGTTAGATGAATTGCATAAAAAACTGTCTTCACCTGAACCCCTAGATCGCAAGTCACTTCAGGATCTGGTACATAACTCCCAACAGGTTAGCAACCATTTCTTGCAGTGTGGTTATGATGCATTGGAAGCTTCATGTAGGTCAGCAATGACAGGTGCAGTCATACGTAGGCATGCTTGGCTGAAGGAACAAACTCTGCCAGATCATGTTAAAGCAAAGCTTCTGAATGCGCCACTGGAAAAGCAAAAGTTATTTGGTTCCACTGCTCAGGAGGTCTTAAAGAAATTTGAGGAAAAGGCTAAATCTGTACAAACAGTCAAAGATTTTCTTCAGGTCCAACCACCAAGATTCAGCAGAAATTGGCCTTCTAAGAATTGGTCCTTTCCAGACACAGAGAGATTTCAAAGAGGCAAGAACAGGCGTGCCAGAGGCAGAGGACAAGCTAGAGGCTCCTACAGAGGACGTCAATGGCAGCCTCCTAACCAGCGAGGTAGTGCAGGACCTACAACTGCTGCACAAGGACAGACTCAATGACTTTACCTTGACCCCGCCAACCAGGGCTCAATTGGAAGCACCTTTGGGTGGAAAGCTATCTTTATTCTCAAAAAATTGGCACAGTATTACAAGGGACAAATGGACACTGCAAATAATAGACAAAGGATACAGGTTCCATTTTCATACATTACCTAAAAGAAAAGGCATGCTAATCCTGCCACCGAATCAAAGGGCAGAGGCTTTAAAACAAATTACCAACCTATTACAAATGAAAGCTATAGAAAAGGTTCCTCTCACAGAACAAGGCCAAGGATTTTATTCCAGACTATTCCTTGTCCCAAGAAAAGAAAAACAATGGAGGCCTATTCTCGACTAGTCCGCACTGAATACTTATCTCATTGTGCCAAAATTCAAAATGCTGACCTTACAGCAACTCCTTCCCATGCTGGGCAAGGGGTCTTGGCTGGTAACTCTGGACCTCAAGGAGGCATACCTGCATGTCCCTATCAGACAAAGTTGCAGAAGACACCTCAGATTTCTGGCAGGTTCAGAGCATTATCAATTCTCAGCATTGCCCTTTGGCTTATCTACTGCGCCCAGAGTATTCACGAAATGCCTGGCATCAGTAATTGCACACTGCAGACTTCAGGGGATTCAAATATACCCATATTTGGACGACTGCCTTATACAAGCGGACAGCCAACAAACTTTGGTAAAACACTTGAATTTTGCCATCCGCCTACTTCAGGCCTTGGGATACACAGTCAACATTCACAAATCAAGACTTGTTCCATCCCAAAGAATAACTTTTCTGGATGTGAAACTAGATATAACCACCCAAATGGCTTTTCTCACAGAAGAAAAACAAAGACAACTACCAGATTATTTCGAAAATCTGACGAAACAAACTCAGCTGACTGCAAGGAAAATCCTGCAGGCCCTGGGTTACATGGCATCTTGCATTCTTCTGATTCCACAAGCAAGGCTGCATATGAGGAAACTACAATGGTACCTAAGAAGTTTATGGTCTCAGCACAGTCACAGCCTAGAAGCCTTGATACCACTAATTCCATCCCTACAAAAGGAATTCCTGTGGTGGGCTCAAGCAAGCCAGTCAAACAGGGGTCTGCCCTTCAGCAAACCAATAACCAGCCAAACCATTACAACGGACGCTTCAGACCATGGATGGGGAGCACACATGGAGGGCAGATGCATTCAAGGACTATGGTCACAGAAAGAATTGCGCATGCACATAAACCAAAAGGAAATGCTGGCAGTGATGCATGCAATCGAGGCCTTCAAACACTTTCTGCATCAAGGCCACCTGCTAATAAGGACAGACAATACCACAGTTATGTGGTACATAAACAAGCAAGGAGGTACCCACTCCTACCCTCTTTGCAGGCTGGCAATGAATCTTTGGGATCTTTCTCTAAAACTCAATATAGAGCTGCAATCCCAGTTTGTGCCAGGAAAAGACAATATACTGGCGGACAGCCTAAGCAGAAATGTCATGGATCCACACGAATGGATGCTGCACCCAGACATCTTCCTTCAGATAACACAATCATGGGGGAGGCCGGACATAGATCTTTTTGCCTCCCACCACAACCATCAGCTGAAGAAATTCTGCTCAAGGACATACCACACACAAGCATGGAAAGTGGACGCCCTCTCTTTCAGCTGGAATACTCTAACAGTGTATGCATTCCCACCTCTTCCATTAATGACCAAGGTCTTACTGAAGATCAGGACAGAGCAGCCAAACGTGATTCTGATAGCTCCGGACTGGCCAAGACAGCACTGGTACCCACTGTTAAGGAGCATGTCACGCACGAAACCGTGGCCTCTACCACAATGGCCACTTCTTCTGACACAGCACAATTACAAAACTCTGCACTCCAGCCTGAAAACCTTGCAGCTGACAGCCTGGAGAATACCTTGACTCCTCGCCAGGATAAGCTATCCAAGAGAGTGAAGGATATCATCATAGAAGCTCGCCGGCCTTCCACAAGAAAAGCATATTCAGCAAAATGGAAAAGATTTCGCACTTGGAGCACCACAAAGGGCCTAGATGCGACAGTGATGAACATGGCACATATCCTGGAATATTTGGCAGAAATGCTCCACAATGGCCTTTCTTACTCTTCCATAAAAATTCATGCTTCAGCAATTTCAGCAGAATACAATACTGATCCACCTGTCTTCTCTCATCCTCTCCTAAGGCAGTTTCTAAGAGGAATTAAAAACATCAATCCTCCAAGGAAGCCACCAGTGCCAACTTGGGAACTTAACTTCATGTTGGAAAAATTAACTCTACCTCCCTTTGAACCAGCAGCATCTTCAGAACTACAGTTCCTGTCTTGGATGACTGCCTTCATTCTGGCCATAACCTCAGCAAGAAGAGTATCTGAATTGTAGGGCCCTCATGTCAGTTCAACCATTCCTTATTTTTCATCAGGACAGAGTCTCATTGAGAACCGATCCTTCATTCATGCCAAAGGTGGTATCCAGGGTCTCATTGAACCAAGCTATTTACCTGCCTACCTTCTTTCCAAACTCACAAAACAAAGGGGAGAAACTTCTGCATACCCTGGACATTCACAGACAGTTGCGCTACTACTTGGGCAGAACTAAGACTTACAGAAAAACTGACCAGCTGTTTGTAGCATATGCTGCTGGTATACAAGGAAAAGCAATTTCCAAACAGACAATTTCAAAATGGATAGGGAATTACATTCGATTCTGTTACTCTTTTCATGGCAAATCTGTGCCAGCTAACATTAGACCTCATTCCACCAGAGCCACAGCCACCTCCACAGCCTTCTTAAGAGGGGTGGCTACCAAGGACATTTTAGAAGCTGCTACATGGAGCTCCGTGCATACATTTTCCAAGCATTAAAACTTACCCTTATATTCCAGATCCAGAGCAGGCTTTGCTACGGCAGTCCTGCAGGGCATTTTAGCTAGCTACACCATCCTTTTCTTAGATCTTACCTCCCCCAGCTTGGCTATGGTATTCTACCCATATGTAAGGACTGCAGATGCATCCTTGAAGGACATAGTACAGTTTTGTACCTACCATAAATGTAGATGTCCGATAGGTATGCATCTGCAGTCAGGTTTCCCTCCCTCCTTCCCCTCTGTGGTATTTCTTGGGTACTTATCCCTATTATAGCTAGCTGGGGTTATCTATTATGGTGTATTTGTTTTATATTACTGTGCATGTTTGGAATTTTTTGCATCTCTCCAAATTTAGCCTTCCTTAGAGGGCACCTGGCATCTGGGGCAAGAAAAACTGAGGAAGATGGCGTCGGCTGGCGCTTTTATACCCCAGGCGCTCTGACGTCGGGGAAGGGGCGACATCAGCCAACGCCGGACCCAGACTTTGGAATCCGACCAACCGAAGGGCTGCCTGAGGCAGGACCACCCATATGTAAGGACTGCAGATGCATACCTATCGGACATCTACATTTATGGTAGGTACAAAACTGTACTTTCTGGTGAGACAGGGGAAGTCTACAGTGTCATGCCTGTATGTTTGCTATATATAAAAAATATATAAAAATATAAGAATCAGCTTGAATAATAAAAAGGGTACATTTAAATGTGGGAAATGTGGTCAATGTAAATGTAAATATATAGCAAATAAGGAGAATATATATGTTGAGAGTAGAGGTAAATTGATTAGGAGTAATGGGCTATACAATTGTGATACTAAAGGATTAGTGTATCTGGACACCTGTATCAAATGTGGGTCTTTTTACATAGGTAAAACGGAGAGAACTTTAAAAAGAAGAATTATACGAGCATACCTATGACATTATAAAAATGAAAGAGTAATGCATTTTATAGACGCAGAAAGGCATGAGAAGACAGTATATTCCATTTTTTTTGTAATTGAACCTATAAAGAGTAACATCAGAGGGGGGCCATGGGAAGAACACCATAGGATATAGAGAATTATGGTGGCAGATCACGTTGGAAGCAAATAAATCCCCAGGTCTAAATGAATATATTTCAATTTTCCTCTACTGAAACTAAAAGCAGCTAAAATATAATCCTAAGTGCAATAAATTTTATGGTCAATAGATGGCAATGTTGGATGAAAATTTATGCTATTTGAATGTGAATTTTATGAATGTATATATTTATTTAAATATGTATATAAAAATATATTTTAGCCCTTGCAGTATGAATGGAATTGATTTTAAAGTGATGAATAGATATAAATTAAAGTTTTTTAGAGAAATTGGATGTATTTATGTGATTAAATGAAATGTATTTTAATATTAATGAGCTTTTAGAAGTAAGCTGATTTGTTTATTTGAATTAATTGATATTTTTTGATTGGAAGATGGAAATGAAGGAAGTATATAATGGATGCTAATAAATGATGTAAGAGATTATCTGATGAAGTCCAGTTACAGGACGAAAACGCCTTGATTTTGGAATTGCGTTAATAAATTGTTTTGCACTTTGTTTTTAACTGTGGTGGAATCTATTGTGCTTGGTGACATTCTACAGAAAACTGCCGGTTTTTCTTGTTTGCTATATATTGCTAACACTCAAAAGTTCTAACTGGTTGATTGCTCCTCATGTTTGCTTTGTTTTGGACAGTGTTGCATGGCTTTGCTCTTGTTTGAGCAGAGCTGTGCCACCCTGAGACATGAGCTGAAAACAGCAGGATTGAACTACCTTCAGTTCCAGTACAGCCAGGTCTTTTTTATTCACTTTCAAGTTCTCTTAAACTGATTTCCTAGGTGTTTTACCAACTTTTTAGAACAGCTTTCTGCATGTTGATCTTGAGACGAGGGAGATCTTGGTTGCTTGTGTCTTCTATTTGATTTAGTTTTTGCCAGCGTTGTATGGCTGTTTGAGAAGAACTACATGCTGTATGCCGAAGCTGAAAGTTGCAGATTGGATTACCTTTGCATCCCACCAGGGGAAGTAACAGTTTTATTGACTTTTAAGCAGTTTTGAACTGGTAGTGTATAATCTTTCTTGCTAGATGTTTTACCAACATTTAGTACAGTTTTCTGCACTTCGATCTTGTGGCAGAAGGGAAAATTTCCATGTGCTGCTTTTGTGCATTTGCTACAGCTTGCTAATGCTAAGGGCTTCATTTGTTTTGTGCCTATTTTTGACAGTGTTGCACAGCTCTGTCTTTCTTTTTTTTTTGGCAGCGCTTACACCATGCTGCACATCCAAACTCAAAATTGCTGAATTGGACAACCTTCGATCCGACTGCCACCACAGAAGTGACGGTTTTATTCACTTTTCAGCCCTTTTGTAAACTGATTGTATCTAGAGTTGTTAAATATTTTACCAACATTTAGAACACATTTGCATGTTGCTCTTGTGAGAGAAGGAAAATCTGCAGTGTGCTGTTCATATGTTTGCTAAAACGTGCTAACACTCAGGGTTTTAACTGGTTGTTTGTGCTTTCTGTTTGGAAGTGTTTGGCTTTGTCAGTATTTCAGCAGAGCTGCACCATGCTGCCCTACAACACTGCACCACTGTAACCTATGCTAGATAGTAGCTGTTATGCACCTAATTAGATCCTCCCCAAAGGAATTCTTCAAAAATAATCTCTCCCTTTTACTGCTTTTGTAGTATAAACCACTGCTCTGATTTATGTTGTTTACAGTTAAAAGTAACAGAATCTTAGAACCTAGACTCTTACTGCTGTAGTGTTTTCTTCCTAAAAAGAATATGGAGGCAGTCAGCTCCACAAAGCCCATTATTGTGTACTGAAATTGCAAAATCCTTGAGTCCCACAATCCAGCAGGCCAGTAACAGTTTATAAAGTCACACCATTGATCAGATTTTGGTACACCATGGGAATACAGTCTGTCCTTTCTTCATCTGTTGCCAACCTGGCAAAACTAGCGTACCTTAAACTAGTGTATAAACTGGAGGCAGACTTTTCAAACTATACAGTTGTCAAATCGCACATCACCAGCACTGAATTTTCATATGCTGAAGTACTAAAAAAAATCCTTACTAAAACCTCAGACTCTCTCTTGTACACTGTACTAATACACTTACATTTTAGCAGCATGTAAACACCTCATTTACAGCTCACAAGACAGTACCTTCTATTAAGATGTCAGACTGGAGTCACCCAGGTGGCATGCCTCAAGCCCTGGCTGACCAATTGTTTAGATAATTGTCATAAGGTGACTCTGTCGTGAGGCATATATGGATGCATCACTCACCAGGGTGATCCCACGATACAAACAATAGATAATTCATTTCAACAGCTGGATCAAGTTACTAGTGTTGTTCCAGGAAGATCCAGTGTATGCCAGCCATGGGGTGGTGGGATAGATGGTTCAATCATGCCTACTTCACTGAGGATATTTGACCCTCTTTCCACAAGGCTTCCACATATTGCCCAAAGTTTTTTATTCTCCAAAAGTAGGGGGTTCTCCGATAAGTTGTCTGAACAAAGGCACCAGGTAGGGATGTTCCTCTTTCCTCTTTATTTGCTTTATATTTAGAGCCATTCGCAAAGAAAGTAAAGGACTCAGAAATTCATGTATGTAATTGGCATGGTATTGGAGAAAAGTTTACTTTATTTGCAGATATTTTTGTACTTGATAAATCTAAAAAGGACACCTCAGTGTTATGGAACACACTGAGATAGTTGCAAGTCTTTTCGGGATATAAAATTAATGAAGATAAAACAAAGGCTATAGCTGTAAATTATGTAGCCACTCACAAAGTGGTTCAGCAATACACATATTTATGGGGACACGATAAAGTGAAGTATTTAGAAGTATGGTTTATAAAGGCTTATGTTATGGCAGCTAGGGATATGTGGGAAGAAACTAAACAAAGTACAAAAACTGAGAAACAAGAAGCTGTTTATGGATATGGATAGTAAGATACAAACAGCGAAAATGTTTTTAGTCCATTTAGTTATATATATAGGTCAGACATATTTTTATCAACCAGAGAAGTTGTGGATAATAAAGAGTTGAAGAAAGAGGGCAAGAGTTAAGTGAGATAAGCTGATCCAGTAGAGCAAAGTGGTTTAGGATTACCTGATTTGAAGGGATATTTTTCGAACTACACAGCTGAGGCTGTTGTACATAACTGAGTCAGAAGGTTATAATTTAAAGTAGAAAGGCATGACGATGAAGCAAGGGGGGGATGTCCAGAAATATTGAGAGGGTTGGATTTTGTATACAGATTCTTAAGGATGAAAAACATACAGAATGTTATAACGTACGATAACTATAAAAATCAGTGAGGAGGTTAGAAGAGAGACTGGAAAAGCAATTTACAAAGGAACAGTAGGAGGAAGAAAAAGAAATTCTAAGCTTGTTTCCCCCCTTTCCTGTAACAAGTCTACTCCAGATACAGATTTGCTGTATCCAGGACTGTTTGTAAGTTCCTGACCCCCCCCCCCCCCCCCACACACACACACACACACTTAACTAGGGTTAAACTGTTCCTGGCGCCATAAAGTGTGCTCTTCAAATTTTCCCTTACACCTATCCAGCTTTTTAGTTTTAGCAGTCAAATCTGTTTCTTTGAGCTCAGCACTTGTTCAGAACTCGTAAGCACTAAATAAGCTACAAATTACTACAGCACTCAACTTTCCTCACTTGTCTAGAGGAAAACAGTTTTTAGTACTTAATAAGCACCTATCTAGGCATGTCTAAAAATCAGCTCCCGGTGTTTTCTCCTGTTTACCTGATGAATCTGGGCATCTTGGGGCAATGCAGTAATTGCCTCATGTACACAGACAACCCTCTCCTCCTACCACCCAACACTACAACCTGAAAGAGATGCACTTATATAGCCAAACTGGAAGCAAAGCTCTCTTCACCAAAGACTGGACTAGACAGTCAAGCGGAGAAGGTAAACACTTGCACCACCCCACACTCATCACATAGTCTATCAAAACCTACACCACCAAAACACACACACAGAAGCACAAAACACATGCCTACATTCACGGAGGCTGTCAATAAAAATCTGCCCAAACAACCGAGACGTACAAAGCAGAAAAGCAAGCAACCTCACCCCCCCAACACAACCCAAATGACTCCTAGCCCACAAACTGTGTGCCACTCAACTACAGCCCATAAGGCATAACGTACCCAGCACTATAGTCATAGGTGACTCTATAGTCGGGCACACTGATGTTCCCCTCACGAGGCTAAACAAGTAGAAAGTTACTGTCAGCTGCATGTCGGTTGCCAGGATGTGCCACATAACCCACACACTCAGGTCACTCCAACAAGTACAGATATGACTCTGTTATTGTCCATGTTGGTTTGAACGACCTGAGACGTACCTCTCTGGACTACATGAAAAGAGACATGGAGGAGCTCTCTGATCTTGTAGCCCAGGCAGGTATGACCCTAGCCCTGAGCAGCATCCTGCCATCACCCAGAATGATACCACAGTACAAGGACAGAATGATTGACTTCAGTTGGTTAAGCTTCTGGTGTCATTTTAAGGGAATCCAGTATCTGTCTGTCTGGGATGACATGATCGACAGACCACGATGCTTTGCCAGAGATGGCCTGCACCTGTCGCCCTTGGGATTCCGGATACTGGCAAAGACTCTTGCCACCCCTGTAGTGCCTTTTTAAGGCAAGGTTCAAATGACAAATTCACCACCATAACGGGTACAAGCAAGCAAAATCTGAGGGTAATGCTACTCAATCCTAGATGCCTTATCCTCAAAATGATCTCACTCGAGGCACTCCTTAAAATGGAGAACATCGACATCTGTGCAGTGACAGAGACCTGGCTCAAAGAGATCACCCCTGCAATACCAGGCTATAATTCATACCACACCTTCCGACCCACTAACCCGGACCGAAACACTAAAGGCAGAGGTGTGTCCATATTCATTAAGGATGTCCACACCTCCAAGCTAGTTGCTCAGCATAATACATCCGAGATTATCCAAGTGCAACTAACTCTGGGCAAGACCGCAGTCCAAATTGTAGCTTGCTACAGACCCCCCACCATGCCCCAGGATTCCCACTCCTCTTTTCATGATACACTGGAAAATATTAGGGTGCAACCCAACACCCTAATAATGGGTGATTTTAACTACCCCACCATTAACGGGGAAAACTACTCGTGTACCAACTCTTTTGCTCAACGTTTTTTGGAATTCATAAATTCCAACATCTTGAATCAACTTATCCTCACCTCCACCAGGGGCAGCAATATCCTAGACCTGGCCATTTCCAACATGGGCGACCGGTGATCCACACCAGAGGTCAATTCCTCATGGGTTAGATCGACCACAAGCTAATCACTCTAGACATCCACATCCCACCCCCACCCCCCATTAGGGAAACTACCGTAAAACATTTCTCCAAAGCCAACTTCATGCTTCTTAAGACAGAAGTGGCAAACTTCATGACACCCATGCAGATGGACAGTAGAGGTACGACTGCTGAATCCTGCACAAATGCACTTTATAAGCACTTATACGAGTGTATGGATCGTGCTATACCTAACAGAACCAAGATGCTATCCTCCAAAAAAAGGAAGCCAATCTGGTGGTCTTCTGCCATAAACAAACTCTACAACAGAAGAAAGAAACTGTTGCAAAAAAGAGTAAAATCCCATGATTGGAGGAACTCCCTGGTCAGCCTCAGTAAGAAGCTGAGATCCCTCATAAAATCCTCCAAAGCTATTTATGAAAACTAAATTGCCACTGATTCTAAAGACAACCACAAAGCATTCTATAGCTATGTCAAGAATCTCAGTGGCAACACTCAGATCTGCTCTGAGTTACAGCACAATGGCACTAAATATACAGAACCAACTGATACTGCCAACATCCTGGCAGATAGGTTCAGTGCTAACTTTAGCCCCCCCCCCCCCCCCTCTCAAGGGCCCATCTCTATACCGGAAGAATGCAAAGTTCCTGTAATCATGGCTGCACAGGTAAAAACCTCACTCTCCAAAGCCAAGAACACAGCATCCATGGGACCAGACAACATCCCAGGCTACATTCTACACAAACTACAGAATGAACTGGCACCCCACCTAAGTACCGTGCTCAGTCATAGCCTCACCTCAGGCTTTGTGCCCATTGAATGGCACACTGCGACGGTTATACCACTCCACAAAGGGTGAACCACAACAGACCCCGGGAACTACCGCCCCATTAGCCTGACGAGCCTGGTCTGCAAGGCCATGGAACATATCATCATGGAACTCTTAAACAAAGACATTGGTAATCTTCAAACTCTAGACCCCACACAGTTTGGGTTTGTAAAAGACAGATCATGTCTCCTAAACCTGATAGACTTCTTTGAAGCAGTCACCAAAGCCATAGGTGAGGGTAAGGTGGTTCACACAGCCTATCTAGATCTTCCCAAGGCTTTCGACACCATCCCCCACTCTGGAAGTATAGATAAACTCACTAAACTAGGTATAAATCCCTATGTCACAAGATGGGCTGCCAACTGGCTTACTGACGGAACCTACACTGTGAAAGTAGCAGACTCCAACTTCGACTTCAGACCAGTGACAAGTGGAGTACCACAGGGTTCAGTCCTGGGTCCCCTCTCCTGTTTGGTATCTACTTCTTTGTAGTACAGGCTAACACAGAAGGTCTTTGGCTCACTAAGTTCGCAGATGACTGCAAACTAGGAGCCATAATCTAAACTCCTAACTATGTGGACATCCTACAAAAGGGCCTCACTGAGACAGATGCCTGGTGTCAAAGCCATGACCTCAAACTCAATGCCAAAAAGTGCATTGTCATCCCCTTTGGTAAAAACTCTGTACCCATGAACTACCACATAGGCGGTAGTCTACTTAATGCTGAAAGTGTGATAAGAGACCTTGGGGCACAGGTGAACAGTAGTCTCTCCTTTGATAATCACATTGCCACAGTGGTCAAGAAATCCTTCTATGTGGCACACTTCATCACAAAAGGTTTCTCATCCAGAAAAAAAAGAGGTCATTGTTCCCATCTACTCATCACTCATTAGACCCATTATAGAGTACAACGCCTCTTTTGGTATGTACCTCACAAGACATCTACAACAACTGGAAAGGCCACAGAAATAACTCACAATGAGGATTACTGGCCTCAAACACATGCCCTACGCAAACAGTCTCAAAAAACTCCAGCTTTACTCCATCGCATATCGCCTACTCAGAGGCGATCTCTTCCTAACATACAGAGCTATGTCAAACCCAGAGCTGTTGGGACATGCTCCACTTAAAGAAATCCCAATCCCTCCAAGCTGCACATTCTAGGGACCTAAACCTTGTTACCACAATAAACAGAACATGCTGGAAGGATAGATTCCTGTCTGAGACTTCCCATACTCTGGAACAGACTACCTATCTATGTCAAACAGATCTCCTCTTTAGCACTCTTCAAGAAAAATGTTGATGATTGGATGGGAAATAGGAAATTCACCCCGGGGATCACTTTTGTGGCTCTGATAGACAGGGGCACAGGAAAATAATTTTCTTGGGTGGCGAAAGCCAGGGTACCTTTTTGGCTAGGCTTATATAGGCCCTAGGGCCAAAAGTCTAGTACCTACCTATGAAGCGAAGACATATGTATGGCTACCAAACATGCAGCAAAGTCCATTTTTGCTTGGAAGAGTTTGTATAGGTTTTTTAAACCCCAAGCAGTCTTCGAAGCATTTTGTTCTCTGGTATGTAGCAAAGGTCGGAGGTGTGATGGGGAAGAAAAAAGGTAACTGGAAATATATGCTTTGCGAGTTTAATCAGTTGGCAGATTTTAAAAATTTCCTGCCGAGTACCCTGCACTATTAAGTGAGCAAATAGCTGTAACTAAGGAAATGATTCTTTCGAGCTAGGACAAAAGATCTGAATTGCCTGGACACAGCAAGCCCTTGTTAAGTTTAATTCTGTAAGCTACCAGAAAAATACTAGAAAATGGAAATCGAAGTCTAAACCAACTGTATTTGAAGTACTGAATATTGTAAAACAGATAAAAGATGGAGAAGGAGCAAATCAGATAGAAATGAAAATATGAGAACAATACATGCAAAATAATGGTCAGCAGGAGGAGAAGTGAGGTTTAAAGGAAAGCAGGAATTGAGGAATTTATGTAATGCTAGATAGTAATAAAGAAACATGATGTATAATGTATATAAATGGAAAAATGTTAATCTGGTTTATTTCTTTTCTATTAATGTGTGTTTTCCTGTCTGTGTCTCCAGTGATAATTTAATAAAGGTCTTTAAAAAAAGATAATCTGATGTTATTTTCATTCATTCCTCAACTGCTGGGTTCGAATCAGATCCTCGGAAGACTCGTCTGCTTCTTCTAGATTGTAGACACTGAAATTCTCGAGCTTCTCCCTTTACCTGTAATGCCCCAGTCACCTTACATACTTAAGACTTTGTGTGCCACCACAGCATTCTGACGTGGTCGCTGAACTCGAGTGAGCTTTTAAAGTTTTTTTTAAGTTAGCTGCTTTTCTGTATAATTCTAATAATTTGTATATCTTCCTCTGTTTTTCCTCCCTTTAATCCTAGTTATTTTTAAGATTTCACCATTTTTTTTACTCTTCTACTGGTGTCCTGTCCCTGTAAAGTACTTTTTAGTATCCCTCCTTTTACTTACCATTGTTGGTAACTTCTTTTCCTATGTATAAAAAAAAACAGGATTTTCAAACTTGTTCTTCATTACTCCTTGTTTCTGGTTTATTATATATAACAAACCTTCAGGATTTAAAAAAAATGCATTGCCTGCTGCAACAAAATACCCAGTTTAGACACACATTAAAAGTGCGTGTATTGCTTAGGGCTAACTCACCTGGACATTGTGATGTATGTAAAAGGGTTTAATACCCATGCTTTAATCAACCATAAGATTAAGTTCATTCTTAGGGGCTCTCTACCCTCTAAACCTGCATCTAAAACCTCTGGAAGTCAAACCCCCAAAAGTTTAGCAAAAAAGGCTATTCTCATACAAAAGAATCTCATAAGAGATGTCCAGATCCCCAACGTCTGCTGCTTTGGCTCTGTTATCAGAGTCCCCTCTTAAGCCAGAGAGTCAGATCTGATTGCTTTGGATCCAAAACCTAGATCTGATAAATCACCACAGATTCATTCACCTCAGTTATTGCTAGATCCAATCACCTCTCTGCTCCCATCACCTTTTTTTGGCACAGTTTCCTCGGCACCACTCTACCCTCAGCCACAGCCTCATCCATTCGTTCTTTCAAGAGCCTAACTGAAGCAGATGTTGACAGTATGATGAAGTTTCTAAGGATGCAGATACAAATATGAGTTCAGCCAGCTCCAACCCCATTGGGTCTAGAGACCCTTATTAATACTACACCTCTGCTATTAGCTCCTTCTCTGATCCAACCTTCGGGTTTGGAGCTATCTGATCCGAAATTCCTGGAGTAGTCTGTCTTGGATCTGGAAATGTTGGCACCTTCGATTCAGATGGTGTATCTAAATGGTCCGGGGCCAAGTACTTTGAAGCTGGATGACTCTCAAAGCTGTACCGTCGGCGGTTGCTCCAGGGTGTTGGATTCAACTCTGAAGTTGTCGAAACTGTCTACTTTGGCACTGGCTTTGGCACTGGACAGCTCTGCTCCAACTCCTTTCACGAGTAGTTTACACTGGGGGTGAAGGGAAATGCTGGTCAATAAGCCTGCCTTATTGGATCCATCAGTGTCTTTCTCCAAGGCTTTCTGCCTTAAAGGTAGTGAAAAGAGCCTTCTCTTTTCCCAGAATTCAGACTTTTCTTCCCTCTTCGGCTCCGAATCCCCAATCCTGTTCCATTCTGTATCAAGAGCCTCAGTCATCCATTACACTGGGACAGCCAGCCCAAACCAGTCTCCAGACCACCAAACAGGGTATAGTAATTTCTTCCAGTACCTCCCCAGAACATCTGACTGAGGAGGTTCCTCGGAAGAGGAAGTGCAGAAGGAGGCACTTAACTCTCCACAAGAGTCTTTCACTGAAGACACTGACTTTGATAAAGGGGAAGGGTCCTCCATATCACCAACCGATATCTCATTTGGAGACATCTTAGAACTCCTAAAACAAAAGGGGAGGGGGCCCAAGAGCATTTGGATGTTTCTGGAGGCCTTTGGAACTGGCCAGTCTACCTCCTGGATGACTCCACCCATTGATTAACTCATTGATTTATTCTCTTGATGGGCATGGATGGAGCCTGACATGACTGAGGCAATCCCTAAGAGACCAGATGGGATCCCTGGCACCACATAGGATAGATCACACTGGTGTAAAAGGTACCGGTTACTGCCATGGTTGTAGTGGCGGCCACGAAGAAGGAAATGGCAGAACAAAGTTCCTCTGTCCACCCCCGTAACAGGGAGTCTAAGGTGCTGGACAGGTTTGTGATGCATGTCTATGCTTCAGCAACCCTCACCCTCAGGTCACTGAATTATTTAGCACATTTTACAAGACTCGAGGGATTTGATCAAGGAACTTTCCAAATCACTCTCTAAGACCATATCCTTCGAGGTAGAGAGTACTATTTCCTTGCAGTTGGCTACTCTTCAGATTGCTTCAAATTAGTCCATGAGGCTTATCTCCCACATGGCTGAATGTACCTAATGAGTTTTAGGTTCAGGCATTTCCATCAGGAAACATGCCTGGATGAGCTTATGTGACTTTGTGGAACCCTTCAAATCTTCTTTCCTCGGTGCTCACTTTGACAGAAGTACATTATTTGACCCCAAAGTTAACAACACGCACTCTAGGTGTCAGCAGGAAGGGAAAACTCTGTCTGCTATGGACGTATGTTTTTTACCCCACAACAGACCTTTTCTAGGAAACAAGGAGGCAGACAGAAAATGTGGTTCAAAAAAATCCCAAGGTCCTTTCCAAGATCCCCTTGGAGATGGTTCCCTCCGGAGCAGGGGGGGGGGGGGGGACTCAAATGGAAGATATTGTCCCTGTGGCAGAGGTGATCTGCATAATCAGGGATCTCTGGATACCTTCTCTGACAGATCATGTTAGTGCTCCTGAAAGGAGGCCCAAATGCCCATCTCTGGAGGCAGTCGGGGGTCATTTATCCATTCGTCAGAGAACCCTGCTAGAAATTGCAAAAAGATTCATGGGTGCAGAGTATAATATCCAGAGGTTGTATAATACCATTTTTCCTATCCACCTTTACTAGTATCAAATAAAATCCCTGATGTTCCACCCAGTCAGAGGGAAGCAGCAAAACTAAAAATAAATAAGCTGCTAGAAAAAAAGCATCTTCCAAGAGGTCCCCCCAGACTTGGAGGAATCTGGAACTTATTCAAGACTCTCTTTATTGCCAAAAAAGACAGGGGACTGGAGACCAATCTTGGATCTTAGCAAACTAAATAAGTTTGGCATACAACATTCTGGATGGTCACGGTTCAGTCCATTCTGCCGTTTCTGCACAAGGAGGACTGGATGTGCTTGACAGAGCTTCAGGATGCGTACTGTCACATCAAAATGAGCAGACGATCCAGAATATATCTGCACTTCTGGCTTTGAGCCAGTCATTACTAATTTACAGCAGTGCCCTTTGGTTTTGCCACAGCCCCCCAAGGTGTTTTCCAAGTGCATGGCAGTAGCTGCAGGTCACTTGTGACTGCAGGAATTCCGTGAGTTTCCATATCTGGATGACTGGCTCCTGACCATTTTGACCAGGCATCAATTAATTTAAGCACAGAACTACTAACTCCTGTTGTGCTGTTGTCTGGGGATTTCTGTCAATTACAAGTCTCAACTCAGTCCATCTCAGTCTCTGGAATTCATCTGTGCTCTGTTCAATATGTTCTCTCAACTTCTCTCCCTCTGTCTCGAATTCAAACAATTCAGTATCAGGTCAAAAAGATCATTTAAAAGTCTTCTCTTTCAGCTCATCTGATACTCCAAGCATTGGGATCCATGTCAGCAGCAGTCACTCTCTTACCGCTGACAAGGTATCATATGAGAACCCTTCAGTGGGCACTCACAACTCCTATGGTCTATTCTCCAACATCCATTATCCAGTTGTATCAAAATAATTCAAGCTTGCAATAACTACCTCCTATGGTTGGTCCAGTCCAATCAAATATTAGAAGCCTGCCCCATTGTTCTCCCTCAACCCGTGACCACTGACACCTCTTAGATAATGTCGGTCAGCAGTTCTTGAAAAGGATTGTCCAAGGCACATCTACCCCAAAGAGGCCAACATGCATATCAGTGTCCTTGGGATGAGAGCTGTCCTCCTAGCATTGTAGGCCTTCCAAAACTCTGTCCTAACCAGGACTGTTGCGATTCAGATGGATGGTATGTCAGTGGTCTGATATATAAACAATAACCAGAAGTAACAAACTCACTGAAAGAGGGTCCCAATGGATAAAAAGTCGCTTTATTTGAAGCAAACAAAGTATTAAGCGCTTTCATCCCACATCAAGCATCTTGGAACTTGTCTGATGTATAAACAGACAAGGGAGAACTAGATCTTACCCCTTTTGTCAAGAAACTGAGAGTATGGCAATGAGTGATCTCATCCATTCACTTTCTGACAGTAACGCATATTCTGGGGAAGTCCATCGTGATTGCAGATGAGCTAAGCAGGTCTATTCTAATGCCTCACGAGTGGTCTCTCAACGTGAAGGTGTCAGAGAATTTTCCGTTGATGGGGCCAACCATGCAGCAATCTATTTGCATCTCCCTTTAACAAGTGCAACAGGTTCTTTGCCCTGATCCCACCAGAGGGAAATTCCCAGAAAGATGCTCTTCACACTTGGCCCTCTGTTCTCCTGTATGCTTCCCCTCATTCCCAAATTTCTCCAGAAAGCATCTCAGTTGAGGAGCACAGTTATCCTCATTGCACTTTATTGTGCTGAACATGTCTGGTTTCCTTTCCTTTGGCCTCATCTTCTACATCCACGTTGGATTCTGGATCCAACTCAAGACCTACTGTCTCATCCGACACATGACTCATTAAGGCATTTCAGGTTTCAAGTTGACCACATGGTTTCTCCAGTTACGTTGATTAGTAGACAGCTGAGGCTCTCCTCCTCAGTCCATCACATTCTTTTATCATCCCACAAAGCTTCCACCAGAAAAATTTACAAAAGTAAATGAAAAAGATTTGAATTTTTGGGCACAGAGAAAGAATATTAGACCCCTTTTCAGCACCAGTTTCTAAGGTTCTTGACTTTTTAGCTCCAGTCTTCAGGGAAGGGGGTAGCCCTCAACTGTTAAGAGTACAATTAGCAGCCCTTTCCAACTTCCGTATGGGAGTAAATAATTTTACCTTAGCTTCCTCCAAGCTTTGCAAAGCCTTTCTCAGAGGAACATATCTACTTAGACCTCCTTTAAAGGATCCTACTCCCCCTTGGGATTTAAATATTGTTTTTCATTCCTTAACCCTACCCCCTTTGAACCTTCAGCTAAGTGTGAACTAAACTTTGACCTGGAAAACACTCTTCCTAGTTACTATTACGTCTGCCAGAAGAGTGTCTGAACTTCAGGCCCTGTCGTATAAACCTCTTTATTTGATTTTTCACAAGGATAGGGTATCTTTACAGGTCAATCCTTCATTTCTACTTAAAGGGGTGTCAGAGTCTAATATTAATCATGTTATCAACCTTCCAGTCTTTTCCAAATTTCTGAAACAAAGGAGAATGTTACATCTGTTGGATCTTTATAGACTGTTACAATTTTACCTTCACAGAACCAAAAAATTGAGGAAATCGGAATAATTTATTTTATTTTCTGAATAAAAAAATTAGGCAAACCAATTTCTAAAGTAACTTTAGCCAAATGGGTTGACTGATTATATTACTTTTTTATGAAAAAGGGAGTTTGCCTTCACCAAAAGCCCATTCCACCAAGTCTTGTGGCAACGTCTTCAGCCTTTTTGTCTAGAACTTCTTTGGGTGATATTTGTATAGCTACAGCTTGGGCTAATCCTCATACCTTTATTGGTCATTGGTCATTGCAAATTAGATCTGGTCTCTAGGGGAAGAGCAGCCTTTGGCTCAGCCGTGCTCGAGTCTTCCCATGGTTTAGGAAGCTGGAGACTCTGTTCCAACAGTTGAGGAATTAACTTTTTTTATCTCATGATGTTGTTTTAATTATGTACTCACCATAACATTCCATCTGTGTTGTCCATTTTCATTATTCCTCAACTTCCCTCCCACTAACCTCCTCCTTTGCTATTGTCTTGGAAAGATCAAAGGATGTTGGAGGAACTGTTCTTTTGTGTGAGCGCCAGATTCTGTTGTTTCCTGATTCGCCACTTCTCCGTACGTCTGTGGGCAGCAAGCTAGATATGAGGTATGTAAGGTGACTGGGACATTATGGGTAAAAGGAGGAACTCGAGAGTTTGTCTACAACCTGGAAGAAGTGGCAGAGTCGGATCTGAACCCAACAGTTGGTGAAGAATGAAAATGGGCAACGCAGATGGAACATTTTGGTGAGTACATACGTTTTTTTTTATATTCCCTAATTGCCTTTTTAGGCAAAGGTCAGTCTCCTAAATCTTGCCGCCTTAAGAAATTTAACTCAGGCTCACCACCATGGTACTGCACAGTGCTACAAGTCTAAACAAAAAGATGCCCACTCTCAAGCCATTCCTAACACTTGAAAATATAGATGTCCTTTTATAGTCTTGGAAGCATAGATGTCCTTATATCATGGAAGCATGGTTCCATAGTCCACCTAGGCTTTGGACAAAGGCAGGTCAGTATACACCATTTCTTTGGAATTGGCTGAGGCCTTCAACATTATCCTACATTCAGGAATCATTAGTAAACTGATCCAGTCAAACTCTAACCCCCCTTTAAACTCATTGGATAGGAAACTGCTTAACAGATGGAAGCTATTCTATTAGAATAGGGGGCCTACTTTCCTCAAAAAGACTTGTCACAAGTAGCATCCCCTGGAGGTCTGTTCTGGTACAGTTGGTCTTTGGCTTATATTTTGCTGATGCCAAGGCTGAAATGGAGGGTCTCAAGTTGATCAGGTTTCCTGATGACTGCAAACTTTGAGCTGTCATTAACACCCCAAATCACACCTTTATGCTCCAGGAGAACCTAAGTTGTACAAATTCATGGTATCTGTAAACACAACTCTAAACAAATATAGCATTGTGTTCTTTGAGAAACAAGAACACCCTTGCAGTCGCTACATAAATGCTACCCCTCAAAAGTGTTACTGTCATTAGAAACTAAGTACATTCATGGATAACAAACCCTACTCCATCCACCGTGAATCTATTGAAGTTAGAAAATCATTTTACTAGCTCAGTTAATTATTAAAGGAATGCTGTCCAGGTCCAAGAAAGTCATAGTCCTCCTGTCTTTCTCCTTTTTAGGACCTAAGTGAATATAATGCCCCTATTGACATTTATCTGTGGTTCAGCTAAAGTGAGGGGTAATGTTCATCATAGTGATCACTGCTAAGATAGCCTTAGCTATATGGGTTATATCCTGGAAATGATATACCAACCGGCCAACTTTCAAAACTTCAAGGCATCCTCCATGTGCCCAAACTATCAAGCAGCTTGACCTGAACTGACTAAAAGATAAGTTTGGGTGCAAAGCCCTCCAGGGTTTTACTGCCATCGAATACTACGGTCTTCTGAGGCTTTTGATGATCGACTGTTGACTTCTGCTTTCCTTTACTGGTTAGATATAGGATGATGTAACATACTTTTAAACAGAGAACACTTGCTTTTTCTTCAGGTTTAAAAGTAGTGTTAACTAACTGAAAACTTTTTTGGTTACATTGTATTGATTTTTCTTTGGAGCGGGCATAGTGTTTGAAAGTGCTTTTTACTGTTTTTTTTTTTTTGTTAGTAACTTATGTGAACTTATAGTTTTACCGGTATTTGCTGCTTGTCTTCCCTAGGAAAAAGACACCATTTTTGGCTTGACTGTGGGCAGACTTCTGGGCCCATGGTTGGTCTTCCTTCCAGCCACAAAATGAAAAGGTTAAGCAAAACAGCCTTTCCTCAAAAAGCAGCAGGCTAGTAATTTGTATCAGCTGCAGATGGGTGAGACTGCTGTGGCCATTTGTTGTACCTCAGACTACTCATCTTTTACCCAGATCCCTCTAGTGTAGCACCTTCAGCCAGTATGGACCAGCGGTTAGCCATGTACTCTGCAGCTGTTGGAGTCCCCTCAGTGGGCAAGGGAGAAGCCACTCTTGTTAATTTTATTGAAGGGAACAAGGAAGGTTATCCCTGTTGTACCTGAATGCTGTGCCAATCCCTGGGGAAGCAGCTGCTGCCATTAGTAACACGATTGGTCCCATTTTTCCTGTCAAAAAGAAATCAAGTGCATTTATACTCAAATTTCTTTAGACAGGAGAAACTATTCAGGCCTACTCAATTGTCTTTTCTTATTTCCACAAAAGGCATCCTCTCTTCCATGTTTAAAGTCCTCCAAATTGTGTACCAACCCTTGGTCTTCCATTCTATCATGCATAGCCTTCCTCACAGTCCCAGTGTTGCTCCTGATTCCAAGTTCTTATTTCTTCTGCTAGGACTACATCATATTCACCCCTCTCCTTCTATCTCCACTTTCTTTAGTCTCTTATTCAGTCCAAGTATGTATATAAGTCTGAATGTTCTTATCTTGTACTCATTCAACCCTACATGTAGCTCAAAATCCTATCCTTCTCTCGTTCCTTGCAATCCTGTCTTCCTTGTTTGCTGCTTATTACCCCCCTTCACAAGCCACCATATTCCTGTTTGCCCAAGCTACACTTCTGTTTCTCTCATCCTTTTTGCAGAAGCCCCATATCACATCAAACCCTGTCCTTAGAATTTACCTGCCTTCCACTTTAACTTCACATCCTGCTGTATCACGTCTGCAGCCCCAGTCTTTTATTTTTATCTCGGCTCTAATGGTTTCATTTTTGTGTGTGTTCCTTCTGTTTTTAACAGGTTATTAAGCCCTGCTACATAATATGTGTCATATCCTACATTCCCTTTTCTTATGCCCCTCCCAGGCTATAGATTCTCTTGTTGAAGTAGACCCTTATGGTCTTTGGTAGCTAATGTTCACAGTTTCACTACCTGTCCCTTTAGACTGCAGAAGGCTCCTAATGCAGCCTGCTTTCTTAATAGTGAATAGTAGTTATCTTACTTGCCCAGGACCCTAATCTTATATTCTTAATCACATCTTTGCTCCCCTCAGACATTTCTGAGATTCTTCTCCTTGCCTTCTGTCGAACTATGATTTTGAATACTGAAGTAAACAAGCTAGACAGACCAATTAAACATGAGAAACAAGATGAAAAAAAATGAAGAAAATGTATATAAAAATATTGAACATAATAGGAAATCATTCCATAGAATGTGGTAGGTGCAAAGTTGTACTAATTGATAAACTGTGTATAGATTCTAATATTTATTCTCAGACATAACGGATTATAAATATAGTTACAAAATCTTATGAAAAGCAGATTGGCTCCCCAAAGGGGGTAATACATTATCCTAGTGACAGCCAAGTAACCTGAGGTTTTGAAATTAGATTAGATTGTACTGAAAAAGAACTCCGCAAACAGGGACTACGGAGACTGGATACAAAAAACAAAGCATAGAGAGGAGGCAGAATTAGTAATAATGACCTGAAAACACTTCAACATGAACTTACAGTACCATTATATCTGTTATCTACTATGGGATGATTCCTCAACACTGGAGTTATGCACTTGTTAAACCTGCCTTTAAGGGAAAGGGAAGTAGAACAAACCCAGTCATACAGACCCATACGTTTACTTTCATGTTGTGAAAAAGTAATGGAGAAGGTTATATTGGATAAATGGTCAGGACTGGAAAGGTTGGGACTTGAAACGATATATCAGCATGCATATGCTGAAAATAAATATATTGCCACCTGTAACATGACGATGTTCATCGTGTTTCACTGTTGCAGTCATTACACTTGGATTATCCTGCTGGCAGGCGACCCGTAGTCGGCCCGAGTTCCAAAGTCTTGGTCCGGCGTCGTTTGCTTTCGCCTCTTCCCTGACATCAGTGCGCCAGGGGTATAAAAGCTGCAACCGACGCCATTTTCCCCAGTCTTTCTTGCCACACGGTGCCCGAAGCATAAGCAGTTCGCAAGTGCCAGTCGACCGACTCCTGAGATTTTCAAAATTGAATTTCAGAACCGAAGTCTTCAATAAAGCTAAGTACCCCGTTGGGGAAACTTTTTCTTGCTCCAGACCGATGTCAGTAAAAGTTAATAATTGTATTTCTTGTGGGAAGCAAATACCTCATAAGGACTTCCACTCTTACTGCATTCCTTGCCTAGGCCCTGACCATGACGTCACTAGTTGTCGGTTTTGTGCTAGATTTAATAAACGCACTATTAAACGTTGGTTTGATTTTGCTTTACACTATTTTGGACGAAGATTTAATTACATAATGCCGTCTGAACAACTGACTACCAGAATGTATAAAAAACACAACGACAAAGAAAAAGACAGGCATCCGAAGTCCAAAACCGATGACGAAGCCTCTTCTAGGCCAGTCACCGGTTTGCCGGTTCTCAGTGAGGCGCTTTCGCAGCCCCTGACACCAGCTACCTCAGAGCCACAGGCTGCAACCGACAGCCACATGGAGACACCGAGGCCTGTGGAAACTCAAGGTATTGGGCCTACGGAAAATATACCCTCAGGTGGGTCCGGAGCCGCTGAGCAGGTACCGAGGCCTGGGCAAGACACTGGTTATGATTCCTCTGATCAGGTTTCCATTTCTTCTGATTCTTCCTCTGACCAGGGCTATTCTCTCCACTCTGATGCTGAAGAGTCCATTCCTTCAGCCTCACCGCCTGAGGGTTACTCTTTTGGGGAAACCTTGCACACCATGAGGGAACATTTCCATTGGGAGAGCCAGGATTATTCAGAATCCAAGAAAAGGCTCAGAGATTTCCTTCTATTGCCTCAGCACAGGCCCTTGGCTATCCCCCCTGTACTTGATATTGTTGATGTTTTTTTCTGAATCCAGTCTGTCTCCAGATTCTTTATCCCCTGCACCAGTAAAGCCAGACAGATACTACAAGGTCCCTGACTCTCATAAATTTCTTTACAAAAACCCCGCTGTGGACCCAGAAACTATTTCTCAGGGTCCAAAAGGGGTTAAAGCTTCCACTGCCAAAAATCCTGTGCCCACAGATAGGGATTCCAGAGCTCTGGACAGATGGGGGAAAAAGTTTACACTTCTGCTACTTTAGCTGTACGAGCTTTAAACTGTCAGTTTCACATGCTTAAATATCAGCAGTATTTCATGTCATTGTTAAAGCAGAAAATGGTTACAAATACAGAAGGTCCTGATTGTAAAGAAATGCAGGATTTATTGCATGCAATTGAACAAGTGGGAAAGCATACTCTGCAATGTCATTTTGATTCATTAGAGGCTTCTTGTAGAGCCTCAGTTACAGGCTCAGTTATTTGAAGACATGCTTGGTTAAAAGAACAAAGCTTACCTGACCATGTTAAAATGAAGTTATTGGATGCTCCACTGCAGCATGATACTTTGTTTGGTGTTAAGGCAGAAGTGGTTTTAAAGAAAATGGAGGATAAAACAAAGTCAATGCAAACTGTGAAAGATTTCTTACAGGCACAGCCACCTAGATTTAGCAGAAACTGGCCTTCAAAGAATTGGTCCTTTCCAGTGTCAGACAGGCGACAGAGGCAGATACAGACGCCCACGAGGCAGAGCTCAGCCCCAAGGCTCCTACAGACCTAAACAATGGGGTGCTTCAGCCCCCAAAGGAGGGGAAGACAAATCACAACCTTATAGGAAACAGTCCCAATGACTTCCCTCTGCAAATGCCAAGCACTTACCAGTTGACAGCACCCCTAGAGGGAAAGCTAGCACTTTTCTCAAAGAATTGGCACATGATCACCCAAGACCAATGGGTTTTGAATATAGTTTCTCAAGGGTACAGGTTCCACTTCCACACACTTCCAAAACCAAAAGGTATACCAAACCTGCCTCAAAACCAGTGGGCAGAGGCACAAAGACAGAGATTGCAGCTCTTATGGATATGGGAGCTATTCAAAATGTTCCACAAGAAGAACAGGGCCAAGGATTTTACTTACGACTTTTCTTAGTACCCAGAAAAGACAAATCATGGAGACCAATACTGGACCTGTCAATCCTAAATACTTTCCTGGATGTTCCAAAATTCAAAATGTTAACACTACAACTCTTGCCCATGCTGGGCAAAGAGGCTTGGCTAGTTACTTTGGATCTCAAGGAGGCATACCTGCATGTCCCAATCAGACAATTGTGCAGAAGATACCTTAGATTTCTAACAGGCTCAATGCATTACCAATTCTCTGCCCTGCCCTTTGGCTTATCTACTCCGCCCATGGTCTTCACAAAATGCCTGGCACCAGTAATTGCATTTTGCAGGCAAAAAGGAATTCAAATATATCCCTACTTGGACGACTGCCTTATTCAAGCAGAGAGAATGACATTCTTCTAAAGCACCTGGAGTTTGTAAAAAGATTACTAATTTGCCTAGGGTACACAGTAAACGAAAAGAAATCAAAGCTAGTGCCCTCTCAAGAGATAATATTCCTGGGTGCAAGCTTGAATACAACTACCCAGATGGCTTATCTCACACCAGGCAAAGGCAACTGACTCAGTACTTTCAAATGTTGGCAACAAAGACCCAGCTCCCTGCAAGAAAAATTCTGCAGGTCCTGGGATTCATGGCATCTTGCATTCTACTAATTCCATATGCCAAACTGCATATGAGGAAACTACAATGGTATCTGAAAAGTGTTTGGACTCAGCATTGTCACAGCCTAGAGACAATCATAACCTTAATTCCCTGCCTACAAAAGGAGTTTCGATTCGATGGTGGTCACAGGCCTGTCACCACAACAAGGGACAGCCTTTCACCTTACCTATAGTCAGGCAGACAATAACAACGGATGCATCTGATTACGCCTGGGGAGCACATATGGCAGGAAAATGTATTCAGGGCACGTGGCCCAAGGAACAACTGCATCTTCACATCAATCAAAAATAGATGCTAGCTGTACAAAATGCCCTGACAGCCTTCAAGGACCTAATACATCCAGGACAATTATTAATAAAGACGGACAATACCACAGTTATGTGGTACATAAACAAGCAAGAGGGCACACATTCCTACCCCCTATGCAGACAAGCCATGACTTTGTGGAACACAGCACTGACTTACCAGGTACATCTGCAAGCTCAGTTCTTGCCAGGAACAAAAAATACACTGGCAGACGAACTAAGCAGAAATCTCATAGATCCTCACGAATGGAAGCTAAGTCCACAAGTGTTCAACATGATAACAAGGGAATGGGGACGCCCAGACATAGATCTATTTGCCTCCCCTCACAATTACCAATTACAGAAATTTTGCACAAGGACTTATCACTCTGAAGCATGGAAAGTGGATGCTCTATCTTTCAACTGGAAAAATCTGACAGTCTATGCCTTCCTTCCGATGCCTCTTCTCACCAAGGTGCTTCTAAAAGTCAGACAAGAGGGGCCAAAAATGATCTTGATTGCACCAGACTGGCCACGCCAGCACTGGTACCCATTCCTAAAGATTTTGTCCCAAGGCCCGCTTTGGCCTCTTCCTCAAACCCCTCATCTTCTGACACAGCAAAACAATCAGATTCTGCACAGTCAACTCAAAACCTTAAACCTGGCAGCATGGCAGATAATGTAGCCACTCAGACTGCACCTCTTTCTAAAGCTGTTATGGATGTAATTTTGGAAACCAGGAGACCTAGCACTAGGAAATTTTATGCGGAAAAATGGAAGAGATTCTGTGCCTGGAACCAGGCACAAGGGCTCGACCCACTGGTCCCTAAATTGCCTCAGATTTTACAATGCCTGACTGAGATGTTGGACAAAGGCCTATCTTTTTCTATTAAAATCCATGCCTCTGCCATTTCAGCTCATTACAATACGGATACTCCTATTTTTTCACATCCTCTACTACGACAGTACCTCAGAGGGGCAAAGAATATAAGACCCCCTAGGAGAGCACCAGTACCCACGTGGGACCTCAGTTTTGTTTTAGAAAAACTAACACTGCCTCCTTTTGAACCAGCCAGCACAGCTGATCTAAAATTCTTGTCATGGAAAACTGCTCTGCTCCTAGCAATAACTTCAGCAAGAAGAGTTTCAGAGTTACAGGCATTGATGGCTGTGGAACCTTTCCTCATTTTTCACCAGGACAGGGTTTCTCTAAGGACAAACCAAACATTCATGCCAAAAGTGGTCTCCAATGTGGCCTTAAACCAAACTATTCATTTACCTACGTTATACCCAAATTCACAGAATAAAGGGGAAAAACTTCTGCATTCTTTGGATATTCACAGGCAGCTATGTTTTTACTTGGACAAAACAAAAGTTTTTGGAAAAACTGAGCAACTGTTTGTAGCATATGCTGCAGGATCACAAGGAAAACCTATTACAAAACAGACAATCTCCAAATGGATAGGACACTGCATCCGCTTCTGTTATGCACAACATGGCAAGTCTGTGCCTAAGGGCATTAGGCCTCATTCTACCAGAGCAGCAGCCACTTCAGCAGCTTTCCTCAGAGGAGTACCAACCAAAGACATTTTAGAAGCTGCAACCTGGAGCTCAGTGCACACTTTCACCAAGCACTACCACCTACCTTTGTACTCCAAATCCAGAGCAGGCTTTGCCACTGCAGTTCTGCAGGGCTTGTTAGCCTCACCAAATCCAATCTAGACCCAGCCACCCTGCCTAAGCTTTGGGATTCTACCCAAGTGTAATGACTGCAACAGTGAAACATGATGAACATAGTACAGATGTCCTTCAAGGATGCATCTGCAGTCATCACATATGGGTTGTCCTGCCTCAGGCAGCCCTTCGGTCGGCCGGATTCCAAAGTCTGGGTCCGGCGTCGGCTGATGTCGCCCCTTCCCCGACGTCAGAGCATCTGGGGTATAAAAGCGTCAGCCGACGCCATCTTCCCCAGTCTTTCTTGCCGCGGTGCCCGAAGCAGAAGCAGTTCGCAAGTGCCGGTCGGCCAGCTCCTGTAATTCGGCTATCCGAAGACTTTAAAAGCTAAGTACCCCATTGGGGACTCTTTCTTGCCTCATCCGATGTCAGATAAAGTTAATAATTGTTTAACTTGTGGGAAACAAATACCTCATAAGGATTTCCACTCTTACTGTCTTCCCTGCTTAGGCCCAGACCACGACGTCTCGGCTTGTTCAGCCTGCGCTTCCTTCAACCGACGCACTCTTAGACGTCGGTCGGAGTTCGCAGAAGAGTTTTTTGGGGCTAGTTTTTCATATAAAATGCCGTCGGAAACCCCGACTTCACATTTAACTAAGAAACAGAAAGACAAGGACAGACACACGTGGCCCACGGTTTCGGCTGAAACCACGGCTAGGCCTACCGCGAGTGTCTCTGTCTCGGCTGATACCGAGTCCTTGGATCTTCCAAACCCTGAAACAGTACAACCGACAGCCTCGGCCCCGGAGGCTCCTACCGAGTCGGTTACAGAACTGCCTTCAGAAACCGGTGTATTGGAATCTTCCGACACCATTCCTTTAGACAAAGCTACACCAGCACGTGATGCAGCCAGGCCTCCTGCATCCATGTCCATTAAGGCCTTCACCAGGGCTAAAGCTGCTAAACACACAAAAGCCATGCCTCCCAGGGTTATTCCTCAGGGACCCTCTTCTAGTTCACAGATTCTAACCTTAGCAGAAGACCTTATCTCTTTAATCAGGGGCTCTCAGCCCCATCCGGACAGGGGCTCCCAACCTCCTCTAGACAAAAGGCCCAGGGTAGATCCCCCTAATCCCCTTTCCTCTGAGGAGGCCTCTGATGGCTCGGATCACTCGGACTACCAGGAGGAGGCTTATTCGGCCTACGAGGATTCGGATGCAGAGTAATCTATCCCCTCAGCCTCCCCTCCTGAAGAGCTTTCCTTTGGGGAGACCCTTCATTCTATGAGAGAGCATTTCAAATGGCAGGGCCAGGAATATTCTGACTCCAGGAAAAGACTAAGAACTTTTCTTCATTTACGTCAGCATAGACCTTTGGCTATTCCTCCTGTTTTAAATGTCATTGATGATGTGTATTCTGATTCTAGTATGACCCCTGATACTCTGCCTCCGGCCCCTGTTCAGCCCGATAGGTATTACAGGGTCCCGGATACACATAATTTTCTTTACAAGGCCCACTCTGCTGATCCTGAAACTATTTCACAGGGCCCTAAAGGGGTTGCAGCTGTTACTACTAGGAACCCACTCCCCTCTGCAAAGGAGTCCAGAGCATTAGAGAGATGGGGTAAAAAAGTGTATACTTCTGCCACTCTTGCTATGAGGGCATTAAATTGTCAGTTTCATATGATACAGTACCAAGAGTATTTGTTAGAAGAAATGCATAAGAAACTGTCTTCTACTGAACCCCTTGACCGTAAATCCCTTCAGGATCTGGTACATAACTCCCAGCAGGTTAGCAACCATTTTTTGCAGTGTGGTTATGATGCATTGGAAGCTTCATGTAGGTCAGCAATGACAGGTGTTGTCATACGTAGGCATGCTTGGCTGAAGGAACAATCTCTGCCAGACCATGTTAAAGCTAAGCTTTTGGATGCTCCATTGGAAAAGCAAAAGTTATTTGGTTCCACTGCTCAAGAAGTCCTAAAGAAATTTGAGGAAAAGGCAAAATCTGTACAAACAGTTAAGGATTTTCTTCAAGTTTAACCGCCTCGATTCAGCAGAAATTGGCCTTCCAAGAATTGGTCCTTTCCGGACACAGAAAGGTTTCAAAGGGGCAGGAACAGGTGTGCCAGAGGTAGAGGGCAAGCTAGGGGCTCCTACAGAGGCCGTCAATGGCAACCTCCAATCCAGACAGGCAGTTCAGGACCTTCAACTGCTGTACAAGGACAAACTCAATGACTTTGCTTTGATTCCGCCAACCAGGGCTCAATTAGAAGCACCTTTGGGCGGAAAGCTTTCTTTATTCTCAAAAAATTGGCACAACATTACAAGAGAAAAATGGACACTCCAAATAATAGACGACGGATACAGGTTCCATTTCCACACATTGCCAAAAAGAAATGGCATGCCAGGTCTGCCACCAAATCAAAGGGCAGAGGCTTTGAAACAAATCTCAAACTTAATACAAATGAAAGCCATAGAAAAAGTTCCTCTTTCAGAACAAGGCCAAGGATTTTACTCCAGACTATTCCTTGTTCCAAGAAAAGAACATCATTGGAGACCAATTCTCGACTTGTCCGCACTGAATACTTATCTCATTGTGCCAAAATTCAAAATGCTGACTCTACAGCAACTCCTTCCCATGCTGGGCAAGGGGTCTTGGCTGGTGACTCTCGACCTCAAGGAGGCATACCTGCATGTCCCTATCAGACAAAGTTGCAGAAGACACCTCAGATTTCTTGCAGGGTCAGAGCATTATCAATTCTCAGCATTGCCTTTTGGCTTATCTACTGCGCCCAGAGTATTCACTAAATGCCTGGCATCAGTAATAGCACACTGCAAACTTCAGGGGATTCAAATTTACCCATATCTGGACGACTACCTTATACAAGCGGACAGCCAACACACTTTGGTAAAGGACTTAAATTATGCCATCAATCTTCTGCAGGCCTTGGGATATACAGTCAACATGCACAAATCAAGACTTGTTCCATCCCAAAGAATAACCTTTCTGGGTGCGGATCTAGATACAACCACCCAAATGGCTTATCTCACAGAAGAAAAACAAAGACAACTACCGGATTACTTCAAAAATCTGACAAGACAAACTCAGCTGACTGCAAGGAAACTCCTGCAGGCCCTGGGTTACATGGCATCCTGTATTCTTTTGATTCCACAAGCAAGGCTACATATGAGAAAGCTACAGTGGTACCTAAGGAGTTTATGGACTCAGCACAGTCACAGTTTAGAAACTTTAATCCCACTCATTCAATGCCTTCAAAAGGAATTTCTGTGGTGGGCTCAGGCCAGCCAGTCCAACAGGGGGTTGCCCTTCACAAAGCCAAAAACCTCCCAAACTATAACAACGGACGCTTCAGACCTAGGTTGGGGAGCACACATGGAGAGCAGAGGTATCCAAGGACAGTGGTCACGAAAGGAGCTACGCATGCACATAAATCAAAAAGAAATGCTAGCAATGATACATGCAATTGAGGCCTTCAAACTCTTTCTGCATCAAGGCCACCTACTAATAAGGACAGACAACACCACAGTCATGTGGTACATAAACAAGCAAGGGGGTACCCATTCCTATCCTCTTTGCAGACTGGCAATGAATCTATGGGAACTTTCCTTGAAACTCAATATACAGCTACAAGCTCAGTTTGTGCCAGGGAAAGACAATACACTGGCGGACAGCTTAAGCAGAAATATCATGGATGCGCACGAATGGATGCTACACCCAGACATCTTCCTACAGATAACACAATCTTGGGGAAGGCCGGACATAGATCTATTTGCATCCCCCCACAATCATCAACTGAAGAAATTCTGCTCAAGGACATACCACCCACAAGCGTGGAAAGTGGACGCCCTCTCTTTCAGCTGGAGAAATCTAACAGTGTATGCATTTCCACCTATTCCATTAATGACCAAGGTGCTACTGAAGATCAGGACAGAGCAGCGAAAAGTGATTCTGATAGCTCCGTACTGGCCAAGACAGCACTGGTACCCACTGCTAAGGAGCATGTCACGTACAAAACCATGGCCTCTGCCTCTATGGCCACTTCTACTGACACAGCACAGATACAAAACTCTACATTCCAACTTGAAAACCTTGCAACTAACAGCCTGGAGAGAATACCTTGACTCCTCATCAGGATAAGCTATCCCAGTGAGTGAAGGATATTATTATGGAAGCTCGCCACCCTTCCACAAGAAAGGCATATTCAGCAAAACGGAAAAGATTTCTCATTTGGAACACCACAAAGGGCCTAGATGCGACAGTGATGAGCATGGCACATATCCTGGAATATTTGGCAGAAATGTTCCACAATGGTCTGTCTTACTCTTCTATTAAAATTCATGCTTCAGCAATTTCAGCAGAGTACAATACTGATCCACCTGTCTTCTCTCATCCTCTCCTAAGACAGTTTCTAAGAGGAATCAAAAACATCAAACCCCCTCGGAAACCACCTCTACCTGCTTGGGACCTTAACTTCGTGTTGGAAAAACTAACACTGCCTCCATTTGAACCAGCAGCATCTGCAGATCTACAGTACCTTTCATGGAAGACTGCCTTCCTTCTGGCCATAACCTCAGCAAGAAGAGTTTCGGAGTTGCAGGCCCTGATGGCAGTACAGCCATTTATTATTTTTCATCAGGACAGAGTTTCATTGAGAACTAATCCCACATTTATGCCAAAGGTGGTATCCAGGGTTTCATTAAATCAAGCCATTCACCTGCCTACCTTCTTCCCAAATCCACAAAACAAAGGGGAGAAGCTGCTGCACACCCTGGACATTCACAGACAGTTGCGCTACTACTTGGACAGAACTAAAGGTTTCAGAAAAGCGGACCAGCTGTTGGTAGCATATGCTGCTGGTACTCAAGGAAAAGCAATTTCCAAACAGACTTTCAAAATGGATAGGAAATTGCATTCGCTTTTGTTACTCCTTTCATGGAAAGACTGTACCAGCTAACATTAAACCTCATTCTACGAGAGCCACAGCCACCTCCACAGCCTTCTTAAGAGGGGTGGCTACCAAGGACATTTTAGAAGCTGCCACATGGAGCTCCGTGCATACATTTGCCAAGCATTACAATTTACCTTTATATTCCAGATCCAGAGCAGGCTTTGCTACGGCTGTCCTGCAGGGTATTTTAGCTACACCATCCTTTTCTTAGCTCCTCCACCCCCAGATTGGCTATGGTATTCTACCCATATGTGATGATTACAGATGCATCCTTGAAGGACATAGTACAGTTTTGTACCTACCATAAATGTAGATGTCCGATAGGTATGCATCTGCAGTCAGGTTTACCCTCCCTCCTTCCCCTCTGTGGTATTTCTTGGGTACTTACCCCTCTATTAGCTAGCTGGGGGGATCTATTGTGGTGTATTTGTTTATATATATATATATATATATATATATATATATATATATATATATATATATATATATTATTGCATTTTTCCAAATTTAGCCTTCCTTAGAGGGCACCTGGCATCTGGGGCAAGAAAAACTGAGGAAGATGGCGTCGGCTGACGCTTATACCCCAGACGCTCTGACGTCGGGGAAGGGGTGACATCAGCCGACGCCGGACCCAGACTTTGGAATCCGGCCGACCGAAGGGCTGCCTGAGGCAGGACAACCCATATGTGATGACTGCAGATGCATACCTATCGGACATCTACATTTATGGTAGGTACAAAACTGTACTTTGTGTACCTACCCTAAATGTAGATGTTCGAGTGTATTCACTGTTGCAGCCCTGGTTACCCCCCCACCATCCCCCTCTTTGCTGGGACTATTCTGTACTTCTCAACTCTATGCAACCTATGTGGTGTATTTGCTTTTATTGGAAGGAAATGTTTTTAGTGATATATGCATGGTTGTTTTGGCATATTTTTTATCTTTACAGCCTTCATATCTGGGGGCACCTGACATCTGGGGCAAGAAAAACTGAAGAAAATGGCGTCAGTTGCAACTTTTATACCCCTGGCGCACTGACGTCAGGGAAGGGGCGACAGCAACCGATGCCGGACCAAGACTTTGGAACTCGGGCCGACTATGGGTTGCCTGCCAGCAGGATAACCCAAGTGTAATGACTGCAACAGTGAATACACTCGAACATCTACATTTATGGTAGGTACGCAACTGTACTTTTTATAACAATATAGTAGCAGCTATGAATAAAAAAAGTGCTGTGAATTTAATTTATGTATATTTAACTTCAGCATTTGATAGGGTCATACACAAAACACTGATCAATAAATTAGAACAGCTGGCTATTGATGCACTCTTAAGATGGATAACTACATGGCTTACAAATAGGACATGGCAAATCTCATATAGTAATTGGACAGGTGAAATTTAAGGTTACAGTCAGGGTATCTGATAGGGCCCTATCCTAGGCTTATACTTGTTTTAAATCTATCATTCAGATGCTTCTTTTTCATCTGAGGTGTTCTATAGTCTGTAAACAGATGACTCGAAAATGGTTAAACTTATTACATGTGTTACAGATAGGGCATGCCTGCAAAAGTATTTGCCTAAATTGACCATTTGGGCACAGGATAATAATATGCTGAGAAATACATCAAAAACTAAGCATCTGAAATTTGGGAGATGAACTGAAAGGTGAATATTGAATACAGCACACAGTGATTGAAACTGTAGATCCAGCTTTGAGTTTTTCTAATCATATCAGCCAATTGGTTAATGATAGTTATAGAACTTTAGATTGTATAAAAAAGATTTACAGCCCAGAAAAGTTTAGGAAATCAGAAATAATGAAGTCATTGTTTTCTAGTTACATTAGACCCAAACCTGAGTATTGGATAGCAATATGGAATTAGAAAACACCTTTACTGCTTTCTCCTCTGTCTTCTTTCAGCCTTGCTCATTACTCTCTCCTGTCAGCTTCAGGACCATCTAATGAATCTGTATCTCTCTATTACTCTGTTATTTCCTCTTTAGTTTAGAGAATTGACCTCTTCCTTATCACCTCTGGGTCACCACGTGCTGTCTCTATATCTTCTTAGATCTTGTACACTAAGGTTCTGTTTCCAGAGCAGCACTCTTGCTGTCTTCTCTTTCATTGAGTTTTGCTGTCTTTCTGTTTGCAATGAAGTCCCTCTCCTCATGTCCTCCGCTTTTGTACTGACTGACAGGTGGCAGCCCCTAGCACATTGACTGCAGAGCCTTTATTTTCTTCCCCACCATTTTGAACTGTACCCATTTCCCTTGAAAGCAAGTAACCACGGACACAGGAGATACGTAAGCACTGCTGCTGTCCCCTTCTGTTTGAAGTGTTGTAGTGTTTCAGTGGTACATTAGGCACCTTTTGAATAATTCATGAGGCAAGTTCCCCACACTTAAGTCTGACTGATAGATTGCATTTATTTCTGAAACTTTCCTCAGCAGTTGTACATTCTCTGTGTGGCTTTGAGACTTGGCTAACAAATGCCTTGGTCACTCTCAACTTGCACTTATTATACTACATGCTGTGTTTACTTTTCATTGTGATTTCTGATATTTTGGACTGCCCAGGAGTTCTCATAATTTCCTTCCTGAAATGTTAAAGTATTCCCTCCTGTCAGTACTGAAAGCTCTTGTAAGTATATATTGCTCTTTTAGATCCTTTTTGTGCTCCTTTTCCTATGAATAAGGGGGTACACAATTGCCATCAATACTTTTGTAAAACCACCATAAGGTATTATGTGCAGAATGTCATAAATCCCTCCATTAACTGTGGCTTTTGTCATGTTTGCTGTATATAGATTGGTACCCTGGTGCTTGCTTGTTTTCTGATTGTAGGCTCTCAGATATACTCTTCTCATCAGCACAAAGTCATCCTTATAGAGCATTGTAAGGCCTTACATCAAATGATTACTGTTCAGCGATACTCCAAGGTCTCTGATGTCTTTAGACTTCACTTCTGTGACACTTGTTCCATCTTACTTGCCTGGGTTGACAGCAGTCTCCCAGCTGGGCTCAACTGTCTGGAACTCACTTCCAGGTACCCTTTGTCTGCTTTATTTACCAGTTGGTTTAAGTATGTGTTCAACAGCAGTATGAATGTAGATGAACAGAGTTCATAACTTAACTGTCTCATTTATCTGACTGTTTCTAATTCCATACAGGACAGCAATCCCTGGAGGATTTTGTTATGAACAGTTAGTTTTTGTATTTAAGTTTTTACATTATACTGTGCTTTGTAGTGCTTTATACTATCATACATTGTTTGTTGTACAGGTCTTACGCTGTTAAATCGTCATGTTGCATGGTTGTCATTTTTGTAACCAGGTTATGACTGAAAAGAGCCTCCAGTGGTATAGTTCAGTTACCTGCTAAGTAAATCTTTTAGCTAAGGAAGACTGTCTGCACAGGTTCTCCAAGCATTATCCAGGGAGGTGTTCCCCTGATTCAACAGCTTTTACTCTTCAGAGCTCTTCGAAAGTGTCCCCTCTGGAGATGAGGATTTGGGAAATTTAAATGCATTTCTTTTTATTATTGTTGTTGTTTTGTTGCTGTTGTTTAAAGTTCTTCCTTTTGTATATCTGAGAAAATCCAGCAGCTTCACAAAGATAATGTAGCTATTGATCCTTCACACACTTTTTCCTGTTGTGCAAAATTCTTAGCTTCAGGCCTTAGATATGAAGTATACTCGGTTTCCTCTCCACAAAGTCAAATGACATTTTGTTAGGTTTGAGTTCAAATTGTAGCTTTAGTACAGGAGATGGTTTCTGGTAACTTGGAGGAAGATAATTCAGATGCACTCAGAGGTGCTTAAAATACCGAGAAAAGCTGAAAAGACAAACAACAACTGGAGGAATATATAAAGTCAAATGACAAAAGACTGCAAAATATTTGAGAAGCTTTAAGTAGCCATTCAGATGAGCTGATAAAACTGCACAGGTCGGAGACTGCAATGAGGGAAAGACTGGCTGAACATGAAGTTTTCTAAGAGGAAATAGTTTTAAAAATAGTACAGGTTGTAGACAGAGCACACAGAAAACCTGAGATTGTTTTGCTGTACCAGAGATTCTGGAAGGAATGGACTTCATATTTTCATAAAGCAGTCATGTGGAGTGGTGTTCCACAGCAAGATTCATTAATTAAGAAGGGTGCATGATGTATATGCTCCTAATCTGGTCATGAGAAAGCAACCTATACTAGTAAAGATGCAATCATACCAGCAAAAAAAGAGCTCCTCTTGACAAAGGGAAAAGCAGGTCAGGATCCATATCTTAAGATTAACATGTCTATCTGTTATCTTTACAAAACAGCCGTCAATATTAGTTCAGTGCGTGAGCTTTGTTGCTCATTCTGCATGCATGAATGTTCTGCCTTTTAATTCCAAATTGCTCATCTTTGGAAGAGAAATTTTTCATTGTGATGGAAGTGCCTAGCAGAGTGAAAATGATTATCTGTTTACGGTAACTGACCATCCTGTTAACCCCAACTTGTTCCATAGTTATGAGGACACTTTTGTACTTGGATAAGACAGAATTACCTTATCTTTGTTAAGCTCATCCTTCTCTAATATCTGTCTGTAAATATTCATATTGCAGCAGATCCACAGCTAAGCCTTTTAAACATTATATTTCACACTACTATAATGTATTTTCTCTTTGTTTCAATTTTGTTTAAAAAATGTTTTGACCATTTTTAAACCAGCTACAGTTGTAGATTTTATTTTACACATGGGGAGTAGCTCTCTTTGTGACAGCAGCATCAGCAGAAAGGATTGCTAAGCTGCAAAACTTCATGATCCAATGCTGTCTATTTTTATCTGACTCAATGTGTGGGTTATCAGATAGTTAGATTCGACCTCGGCACAGTATACCAGAGTATTGGATCGAGAGCTCCGACTCCTTCCTTACCCCACAGTTCCCTCCTCCTGATCGGTTTGCCTTAGATCTTGTTTGCTGCCTTTTTGACCAAGTGTGTCCTCTGAGAGCTCCAGAGCATTCACGATAAGTGAAAGCTGTTTTTGGCTGAAATCTTTGCTTCTCCCCTTTCTGCTTTATTGAAAAACTGCTAGTTTCATATTAGGTGTCAGTTATGTTTTTTAGGTCATTTAGAACAACTTGAAAAAGAGCCAAGTGTGCTGTGTTAGAATTTTCTAGTAGGATTCACATTTGTATAAATACTTATGTAGATGCTAATACTTCAGATAGGATAAAACAGATGTTCTTCGTGTTTCACTGTTGCAGTCATCACATTAGGGTTATCCCTGCCAGGGTAGCCGTTGGCCAGCCCGAATACCAGAGGCTTAGAGTTTCTGCATCGGTTGCTGTTGCTTCAGGACTGATGTCAGGTCATCAGTAGTATAAAGTAAGGCAGCTGACTCTATTACATCAGTCTTTCTTGCCGCGGAGCCCGAAGCAGAATAATTTGGCACGAGTGCCGGTCGGCCGCTACCTGAGTTTCGTCATCCAAATTGAAGCTGAAGTCTTCTAAAGACAAGTACCCCATTGATATGGCTTCAGTAAGCCATCCGACATCAGATCTTCCGAAAAAATGTAAAGATAAAGACGGACTGCATAGTTCCAAAACTACCGACGATGCCTCCGTTAAGCTAGTCGTCAGTTCTATGATCTGCAGTGAGTCTCTTTCACAGCCCCTGTTGCTCACTTCTGTGGATTCGCAGCCCGCTACTGAGACCCTTTCGGAGTCCGATATGCCACTAAACTCTTTTTGACTAAGGATCCTGCAGTTGTCTCTCCCTTGGATGGGTCCGGAGCTGCTTAGCAGGCACCTGCTTCCGAGGAAGTCCTTCACACTACCAATTCTTGACACAAACGGGCGACTTCTTTTATGCCTACCGTTCTCTCAAAAGATATCGAGTTTCTTAGGCCCAGGGTATGAACCACACCCAAGAAACCGACCCAAACTCAGGCACCTGCTTCCTTGCCTCAGTCTTAAATGCTTAAAATGGTGGAAGACCTTATCATGCTGATCAGGGGAACCCAAGCTACCCCTTCCTAAAGAAAAAGAGATCTGTCCCCTGTAGTTTTGTCTGAACAGGAGTCTGATGACTCTGATGCATCTGAATATGAAGACATGCAAACCCCTCCCTGCTTATGAGAATTCTGATGCAGAGGATTCCATTTCCTTCAGCCTCTCCCCCAGAAGATTTTTCCTTTGGGGAAACCCTTCATACCTTAAGGGAGCATTTCCAGTGGGGAAAGTCAGGACTACCCTCAGTCTAAAAAGAGACTCAGGGAATTCTTAGATCTTCCACAGCACAGACCCCTGGCCATTCCCCCAGTCCTGGATGTTGTGGAGGATGTTTTCCTGGAACCCAGTCAGACTCCTGGCACACTCCCTCCTGCACCCAGAAAACCAGACCGGTATTAGAGTCCCTGACTCACACAAATTTCTTTCCAAAAATCCTACTGCTGACCCTGAGGTAATTTCTGAAGGGCCTAAAGGAATTAAAGCTACCTCTGCTAAGAATCCCACTCCCTCAGATAGGGATTCCCGAGCACTAGACAGATGGGGTAAAAAAAGTATACACCTCTGCTACTCTTGCTATCAGAGCACTAAATTGTCAGTTCCATATGCTAATATTTCAACAACATACCCTGGAACTCCTCAAACAAAAAATGTCTTCCTTTCCTGCTTGTGCAGAATCTAGAGAGTTATAAGAGTTAATGCATTCTGCAAGTCAAGTAACCAAACACACCTTGCACTGTGGTTTTGATGACCTAGAAGCTTCTTGCAGGGCAGCAGTCACCGGTTCTGCCCTTAGAAGACATGCTTGGCTTAAGGAACAGCCCTTGCCAGACCACGTTAAATCTAAATTGTTGGATGCTCCCTTGCAAAAAGACAACTTATTTGGCACTAAGCCAGAAGAGGTCTTAAAAAAGATGGAAGAAAAAACAAAATCTATGCAGACAGTTAAGAACTTGTTACAGGTTCAACCACCCAGGTTCAACAGGCATTGCCCCACCAAGCACTGGTCCTTTCCTGCTCCCATCAGGTTTTGGGCATCCCAGACCCCATGGAACCAGACCGCCCAGACAGCAGTCACAGGGAATGCAGGGATCTAAACAGTGGACTTTCTCCACTTCAAAAACAGGGAGTTCCAGTCCACCCCCTTATGATAAGAACTCACAATGACTCTCCTCACCCACCACCTCCCTCTGCCCACCTTCACTTACCCCTGGGAGGAAAACTCTCCTTTCACGCAAGCACCTGGGCCACCATTACCAACGACCGCTGGGTTCTCAACATAGTGTCCCAGGGATACAAATTTTCTTTCCACACCCTTCCAGCTCCAAAAGGGTTCCTAGATCTACCTCCAAACCAGTGGGCAGAGACGCAAAAAAAAGTCCTTTCCCTGCTGTCTGAGGGCAATAGAGCACATTCCTGCAGAACAGAAAGGCCAAGGTTTCTACTCCAGACCTTTTTTTAGTACCCAGAAAAGAGGGCACCTGGCACCCCATCCTCCATCTATCCATTCTAAACACCTTCCTGGTGATACCAAAATTCAAAATGCTCGCCCTCCAGCAATGCAACCCATGGTCTCCAAGAATGCTTGGCTAAGCCACTCTAGACCTAAAAGAGGCTTACCTCCACATTCTTATCAGGGAATCCTGCAGAAAATATCTCAGCTTCAGGGCAGGATCTCTGCACTTCCCTTTGGCTTATCTACTGCTCCCAGAGTTTTCACAAAATGTCTGGCTCTGGCCATTGCCTTTTGCAGACAAAGGAATGTCCAGATTTACCCATATTTAGATGACTGCCTAATTCAGGCAGACAGCCAGGAAAAGCTGCTCAAGCACCTGGCCTTTGTCAAGTCCCTACTAACTTCCCTAGGGTACACTAATAATGAAAAGAAATCAAAACAAGTACCCACCCAAAGGATTATATTCCTGGGAGCAAACCTGGACACAGCTTCTCAGATGGCATTTCTTACACCCGAAAAGCAAACTTTCCTGACAGCCTACCTCTCTCAACTAGCCACCAGACCCCAGTTATCTGCAAGGAAAATTCTGCAAGCTCTGGGGTTCATGGCATCTTGCATTCTACTTATTTCATATGCCAGACTGCATACAAGGAAACTTCAGTTTTACCTAAAAATCCTTTGGTGTCAGCACTCCCAAGACCTAGAGACTCTTATACCCATAATACCTTGCCTCAAAAAAGATTTTCTTTGGTGGGCAACAGCATGCTCCCAGAACAAAGGACTACCTTTCTTACCACTCTCGCCACACAGACCCTCAACACAGAAGCATCAGACTATGCCTGGGAGCCACACCTGGATGGCAGGTGCATACAGGGCCTATGTAGCCCACAGCAAATCCATCTGCACATCAACCAAAAAGAGATAGCTGACCAGCATGCCTTGACAGCTTTCAAGCCCCTTCTCTCCTCAGGGGTTCTCCTGATCAAAACAGACAACACCACTGTGATGTGGTATATCAACAAGTATGGTGAGACTCACTCCTACCCTCTATGCAGGCTGGCCATGACCCTTTGACACACAGCCTCTGCCATGCAACTCTACCTGTTAGCACAGTTCCTACCAGGTTCTCAAAACTCTCTGGAAGACCACTTAAGCAGAAATCTTCTGGACCCACATGAGTGGCAGCTCGACAAAAGAACCTTCACCCTGATCACTCAGAAATGGGGCACCCTGAAAGTCGACCTCTTTGCCTCCCACACCAACCATCAGCTCAGCAAGTTTTGCACCAGGGAGCATCACTGCATGGCTTGGAAAGGGGATGCCCTGTCCTTCCCCTGGGTCAATGCATCGGTCTATGCCTTTCCTCCACTACCTCTCATCCCCAGGGTACTGCTCAAAATAAAGGAGGAAAAGCCAAGGACAATTCTTATTGCTCTAGACTGGCCTCACCAGCAGTGGTACCCACTGCCACCATGGCATCTCACTCTGATTCCACAGTAACACCCAAAGGTGAAGCAACAGTCCCAGTCAGGATGTAAGGCACAGGCACGATATATGATGTAAAAAAACTTCTTTAATAACACTATGATAAAATTAAGGCAGCCTGGTTCATCACTCTGAATCCAACTCACTCTCCTGACCCAGAGGGAAGGAGAATTCATGCATCCCCAATTGCAGATCTTCAGTTTGGCAGCTTGGCTTATTCCCTAACCCCCGATCAATCTGCTAAACTCAGTCAAATAGGTTCTAGATGTCATACATGAGGCCAGACACCCTAGCACTAGAAAGTCTTATGCTGGCAAATGGAAAAGGTTCAGCACCTGGATTCAGGCTAAGGGAGCCAATACATCACAGCCCTCCCTCCCTCATCCTGGATTACTTAGCTGACCTGCTACACAGTGGTCTCTCTTTTTCCTCTTATTAAAAGTCATGCCCCTGCTATCTCTGCTCATTTCCCCACTGAGCAGCCCCTTTTCTCACATGCTCTGATCACAGATGTTCATCGTGTGTCACTGCTGCAGTCATTACACTTGGGTTATCCTGTCGTCAGGCGGTCCCGCAGTCGGCCAGAGTTCCAAAGTGTTGGTCCGGCGTTGGTTGCTGTCACTTCTTCCCTGACGTCAGTGCGCCAGGGGGGTATATAAGATGCAGCTGACGCCATTTTCTTCAGTCTTTCTTGCCGCGCGGTGCCCGAAGCAAAAGCAGTTTGCAAGTGCTGGTCGGCCAACTCCTGAGAATTTCAATTTGAATTTCAGAACCGAAGTCTTCAATAAAGCTAAGTACCCCATTGGGGAAACTTTTTCTTGCCTCAGACCGATGTCAGTAAAAGTTAATAATTGTATTTCTTGTGGGAAGCAACTACCTCATAAGGATTTTCATTCTTACTATATTCCATGCCTAGGCCCAGACCACAACGTTACTAGTTGTCGGTTTTGTGCTAGATTTAACAAATGCACTGTCAAACGTCGGTTTGATTTTGCTCACCATTACTTTGGCCGAATGTTTAATTATACCATGCCGTCGGAACAACCGACGACCGGAATACACAAAAAACGCAAAGACAAGGATAAGGACAGGCATCTGAGGCCCAAAACTGACGATGAAGCCTCTTCTAGGCCAGTCACTGGTTCTCAGTGAGGTGCTTTCGCAACCCCGGACACCCGCTACCACAGAGCCACAGGCCACCTCCGACTTCCACGTGGAGATGTCTAGGCCTCTGGATACTCAAGGTGTTGGGCCTACGGAAACTAACCCTTCAGATGGGTCCGGAGCCGCTGAGCAGGCATCTGCTTCTGGGGGTGTTTTCAGACCTTCACAGCTTACCGTAAAAACTACAGCCAAGTCTAAAACTCCATTAAAGACAAAGAAGCAGGTGTCCCCAGCTGCCAAGAGAAAACAGCCTGTCCCTTTAGACGCAAGACACGCAGGGGAGGCAGAAAGCATAGAAACAGATACAGGAACATCCAGTTTACAGTTTCTATTACAACAGATTGTGAAACAGTGAACAATGTACACAACATTTCATCCTTTGAATTATCACCTGTACATTACCAAGTACTAAATAAAGGTCTTAATTTTGTCCCCACTTCACCTGTTTCTGAATACAGTTTGTTACAAGATGTTAATGATTTTTTTAGATTGGTAAATCTTAAGATATTTTTTTTCAGATCATGACACTACTCAAAGATCTACTGGTTTCAAATTTGGCAAATCAGAATTTACACCACCTATGGATAAACATGTTTCTATCTTTAAGGAATGTGTCATCAAAGATTTACATTTTTCCACAATATACCAACCTACCACAAATAACCTTACTCAAGCAGAGAGATCTGCTCTTACTGAACTTCAACATAATCATGATATTGTCATCACTCCAGCAGACAAGGGGGGAGATATTGTGGTTATGGATCACGGCAAATATAAGGCTGAGGCTTACAGACAGCTGTCTGATGCTCGCTATTATATCCAGATGGTTGTGGATCCCACACCTAATTTCAAAGCACAGATAAGACTCTCTGTTGGATTTAGGGATAGAATAAGGTATTAGCAAACAGGTTGGCAAACAACTTAAAGTGGTGGACCCTATGCCGCAATATCTATACCTTCTTCCTAAAATCCATAAACACTTAACTAATCTTCCAGGTAGACCTATTGTCTCTGGGAGAGGCTCTTTAACTGAACCACTATCCGCTTTCCTTACGTATTATTTAAAACCATTATTGTCTAATGTTAGATCAAGGATACAAGACATTACGGAATTTCTCAACATCGTTCAAGATTCACAATTAGAAGCTGGCTGGTGGTTATGTACCCTAGATGTTTCATCTTTATACACGAGTATCCCCCATGATGCTGGCATTGCTGCTATCTCTTATTGGTTGGACAAATCTGAATTATATTCTACTGGTTTCAATCATTTTCTTGTCAACCTTACTGAATATGTGCTGTGCAAAAACATTTTTTACTTTGATGGACATCCATGTTGGCAGATCAAAGGTACGGCAATGGGGGCTTCCTTTGCCCCCATATATGCTGATTTATTTATGGGATTTTTTGAGCAAACATTTATATATGATGCACATCATAATCTACATATAAATCATTTGGACATCTGGAGAAGATGTCTGGATGACTGTTGGATGGTGTGGCGTGGGGATAAGGACCATGTGTTTGATTTTGTCAGGTATCTTAACAACAATCCTTTTGATATACAATTCACTTTGAACATAGAATATCAAGAGATTGTTTTTTTTGGATGTTGTCATCTCTAGATTGGAAGATCACACATTGGCCACTACTGTTCATAGGAAGTTTCCTCAATATAATACATTGCTAAATGCAACAAGCTCTCACCCCCATCACATCATCCGAAACATTCCAAAATCCCAATTTTTGCGTATGAAACGCATATGTTCTTCAGATGAACAACATCAAGTTTGTGCACAAGATCTGTCAAATAGGCTTTTCAACCGTGGATATTCTAAGTATCCTATCTCTCAAACCATTGATCAGACTAGTCAGATGGCACGCTCAAGCTTATTACAATACCAACAATTGAAGCATGATGACAAATCAAATTCTGTGCAGTCAATTAGGTTGGTAACCACTTTTGGAAACAACACATTCAGATTCAGGGAAATTATTAACAGACATTGGGACATACTAAAATCTCATGAACTTCTGAATGATATACTACCAGATAAATGTGCCTTCTCATACCATAGGGGTCGCACTATACATTCTCGTTTCACTCACTACAAGAGATATACACCAGTGACTAATGTCCAAACCACCTTATTTGGTGATCCTTTGGTAGGGTGTTTTCCTTGTGGACATTGTAGTGCTCCTCAAAACTGAGGAATTTTCAAGTAAAAATACATCACAGGTATACAATATTAACATCTTTGGGAATTGCAGTTCGGATTGGGTTATTTATTTGGCCACATGTACCTGTTCTTCTTTTTATGTGGGTCAGACGTCCAGGCCAATCAAATTGAGGATTAGTGAACACCTTAGTGCTATTAGAAATCACTGATTATCTAATGCCCTCTATAAACACACCATTAATCATCCCACTGCTGTTTTAAAATTTGTTATTATAGACAAAATCCAAATGCATAGGAACTTTAAAGCAGGTTGGCATACTAAACTTAATAACATGGAAAATATGTGGATAACCAGGTTAGGGGCTTTGTTCAAACCTGGCCTTAATGAAACTGAATAATATGTCAACCTACTTCCTTATGTATTTTGTTTTGGACTTGTAATATTTCATATGTACATGAGTTTATTTTGGTGATTTTGATTTGTATTATTATTATTATAATCATCAGTTACTATTTAAGATGTGTACATTATCCAGTCAATACTTATTTCTGTTATGTGCCTTTAAATGTCTCTCTATATAACACCATGATGTTGGGAGCTGCTTAACTATTCAACATTTGCTTTTTAGCACTGAAGAAGACTTTGTACAGCCGAAACCGGTTTGCTTGCTTGTTAGCCATTATTTATGGCTTTCTTTTCTACAATTAATTAAATGTTGCTGCTATACCAATGTGCTGGTCTGTTTTTGGATTTACCCTTTCGTGTTGGTTTGGACCGTGCACTTAGTCCCTCGAGCGTGTGTTTGGTTTGTTCCTGATACTTGGTTAAAAGAACAAGGTTTACCTGATCATGTTAAGGCTAAATTATTGGATGATCCTTTACAGCAGGATATTTTATTTGGTGTTAAGGCAGAAGAGGTATTAAAGAAAATGGAGGATAAGGCAAAATCTATGCAAACAGTGAAGGATTTCTTTCAGGTATAGCCACCTCGATTTAGCAGAAATTGGCCTTCAAAGAATTGGTCCTTTCCAGTGTCAGACAGACCACAAAGAGGCAGATACAGATGGCCAAGAGGCAGACCTCAGCCCCAAGGCTCTTACAGACCACGACAGTGGGGTACTTCAACCCCTAAAGGAGGTGAAGACAAGTCACAACCTTACAGGAAACAGTCCCAATGACTTCCCCCTTCGAATGCCAAGCACTTACTTTTGGCAGCTCCCTTAGGGGGAAAACTAGCACTTTTTTCTCAAAATTGGCATATAATCACCCAAGACAAATGGGTTCTGAATATTGTGTCTCAAGGTTACAGGTTCCACTTTCACACTCTATCAAGGCTAAAAGGAATGCCAGACCTGCCACAAAATCAATGGGCAGAGGCACAAAAACAAATTACAGCCCTCATGGACATGAGAGCTATTCAAAAAGTACCACAATAGGAGCAAGGACAAGGATTTTACTCAAGACTTTTCCTGGTCCTCAGAAAGGACAAAGCCTGGAGACCCATACTAGACCTTTCTACTCTAAATACTTTCCTGGATGTTCCGAAATTCAAAATGTTGACACTACAGCAGCTTCTTCCCATGCTGGGCAAGAAGACGTGGCTTGTTACTTTGGACCTCAAAGAGGCATACCTACATGCCCCTATCAGACAAAATTGCAGAAGATACCTCAGATTCATAGCTGGTTCAATGCATTATCAATTCTCTGCACTGCCCTTTGGCTTATCTACTGCGCCCAGGGTCTTCACAAAAGTGCTTGGCACCAGTAATTGCATTTTGCAGACAAAAAGGAATTCAAATGTATCCATACCTGGATGACTGCCTTATTCAAGCAGAGAGCAAGGACATTCTTCAATCTAAAGCATCTGGCGTTTGTAAAAAGGTTGCTAATTTGCCTAGGGCACACAGTAAACGAAAAGAAGTCAAAACTAGTGCCCTCACAAGAGATAATATTCCTGGGTGCCAGCTTAAATACAACAGCCCAGATGGCTTATCTCACGCCAGACAAGCAAGGTCAACTGACTCAGTACTTTCAATTGATGGCAACAAAAACCCAACTCCCTGCAAGAAAAATTCTGCAGGCCTTGAGATTCATGGCATCCTACATACTACTAATTCCATATGCCAGACTGCATATGAGGAAATTACAATGGTACCTAAAAAAGTGTTTGGACTCAACACTGTCACAGTTTGGAAGAAGTAATACCACTAATTCCCTGCCTACAACAGGAGTTTCGATGGTGGGCACAGGCATGTCACCTCAACAAGGGACAGCCTTTCACTCTACCCACAGCCAGGCAGACACTAACAACAGATGCTTCGGATTATGCCTGGGGAGCACACATGGCAGGAAAATGTATTCAGGGCAAGTGGACCGCAGACCCAAATGCATCTTCACATCAATCAAAAAGAGATGTTAGCTGTACAAAATACCCTAACAGCTTTCAAGGACCTTCTGCATCCAGGACAACTATTATTAACGACAGACAACACCACAGTTATGTGGTACATAAACAAGCAAAGGGGCACTCATTCTTATCCCCTATGCAGACAAGTCATGACCTTGTGGAACAGAGCTCTAACCTATCAAGTTCATCTACAAGCACAATTCCTGCCAGGAAAGAAAAACACACTGGCAGATGACTTAAGCAGAAACATCATGGATCCTCACGAGTGGAAATTAAATCCACAAGTATTCAGCATGATAACGCAAAAATGGGGGTGCCCAGACATAGATCTCTTTGCCTCCTCAATGAATTGACAACTACAAAAATTTTTGCACAAGGACTTATCACACACAACCATGGAAGGTGGATGCTCTCTCGTTCAGCTGGAAAAGCCTAAAAGTTTATGCCTTCCCACCACTGCCTCTCCTTTCAAAGGTCCGCCTAAAAGCCAGACAAGAAAAACCACAGATGATCCTGATTGCCCCAGACTGGCCACGCCAGCACTGGTACCCAGTCTTAAAGAACTTAGCTCAAGGCCCATCATGGATTTTACCTCAAACTCCGCACCTTCTGGCTCAACAAAACAATCAGATCCTGCACAGTCAGCTCAAAACCTTAAACCTGGCTGCATGGCAAATTCATTAGTCAAGCAGACAGCACCTCTCTCTAAAGCTGTTATGGATGTCATTTTGGAGGACAGGAGGCCTAGCACCAAGAAGTCATATTCAGAAAAGTGGAAGAGATTCTGTGCCTGGAACTAGGCTCAAAGCTTTGACCCTCTTGTCCCAAATATTCCTCAGATATTGCAATACTTAACTGAGATGCTGGACAAAGGACTATCCTTTTCATCCTTTAAGATCCACGCCTCTGCCATCTCAGCTCATTACAACACAGATCCTTCTATTTTCTCTCATCCATTGCTAAAACAGTACCTCAGAGGGGCTAAAAACATAAGACTGCCCCGGAGAGCACCAACACCAACTTGGGACCTCAATTTTGTCTTGGAAAAACTAACTTTACCTCCTTTTGAGCCAACCAAGTCAGCAGAATTAAAATATGTCTCATGGAAAACTGCTCTGCTTTTGCCAATAACCTCAGCACGAAGAGTCTCAGAGTTACAGGCAGTAATGGCAATGGAGCCTTTCATCATTTTTCACCAAGACAGGGTTTCTTTAAGAACAAAAACCCTTCATTTATACCTAAGGTGGTATCCAGTGTGGCTCTTAAACTATTCACTTGCCAACTTTTTATCCAAATCCCCAGAATAAAGGGGAGAGGCTTCTGCATTCCTTGGACATAAACAGACAATTACGTTTCTACTTGGACAAAACAAAAGCTTTCAGAAAAACTGAGCAATTGTTTGTAGCATATGCTGCAGGATCACAGGGAAAGGCTATTTCAAAGCAGACCATTTCAAAGTGGATAGGACACTGTATCTGGATGTGCTACACACAGCATGGGAAACCTCTGCCTAGTAACATTAGGCCACATTCCACCAGGGCAACAGCCACTTCAACTTGCCTACCTTAGAAGAGTACCTACCAAAGATATCTTGAAGCTGCAGCTTGGAGTTCACTGCACACCTTTACCAAGCATTATCACTTGCCTCTTTATTCTAAATCCATAGCTGGCTTTGTCACTGCAGTGCTGTAGGGCCTCATAGCCACCCCAAATCCTCTATAAAACCAGCCACCCTAACTCAGCTTTGGGATTCAACCCAAGTGTAATGACTGCAGCAGTGAAACACGATGAACATAGTACAGTTTTGTACCTATCATAAATGTAGATGTTCGAGTGACTTCACTGCTGCAGTCCAGGTTACCTACCCGCCATCCCCTCTTTCTTAGCTGGGACTTATCTATACCTTTCAACCCTATACTACCTATGTGGGGTATTTCCTGGTAACTGAAGGTTTTGTTTTTACCTTTATTGTATGTTTTATTAGCAATATGTATTGCCTACCTATTTGGGGGCACCCGACATCTGGGGCAAGAAAAACTGAAGAAAATGGCGTAGGCTGCATCTTATATTCCCCTGGCACACTGACGTCAGGGAAGAAGCGACAGCAACCGACGCCGAACCAAGACTTTGGAACTCTGGCCGACTGCGGGACCGCCTGACGGCAGGATAACCCAAGTGTAATGACTGCAGCAGTGAAGACACTCGAACATCTACATTTATGGTAGGTACAAAACTGTACTTTCTTAAGAGGGGCTAACTACTTGAGGCCACCCAGAAGAGCACCAACCCCAGCTTGGGACCTTAACTTTGTGTTGGAAAAGCTCACCTGCCCCCCCCCCCACCCCATTCGAACCAGCCTCTTCAGCAGAGCTAAAATTTCTCTCCTGGAAGACAGCTTTCCTTCTGGCCATCACTTCAGCCAGAAGGGTCTCCGAGCTGCAAGCACTCATGGCTGTGGAACCCTTCATCATCTTCCATGCTGACGGTGTATCCCTCAGGACTAACCTGTCCTTCATGCCTAAGGTGGTGTCCAGTGTGGCTCTCAATCAATCCATTCATTTGTCCACCTTTTTCCCTAACCCACAGAACAAGGGGGAAAAGATCCTGCACTCTCTAGATGTGCACAGACCGCTCAGATTCTATCTAAATAAGCAACAATAAAGGACAGACCCGTTCTTTGACTCGGAACACAAAATTTAATCCAGTAGGATACGTAGTAAAACCAAAGTCACAATGGTAAAATACAGAAACACAGTAGATTAAGCGCTTTTCGTCTGACTAGTAGCAAACTTCCTCAGAACATAATTAATGAGACTTAGAATGCTATTCTTAAATGAAAAAGTGTGGGAACATTCAATTTAAAATTTAAAGCTATATGCAGTGATATTTTAAAAAGTAAATAGTGTTAAAGTGTCAAAATAATCTACATACAAGTAAAGTCATATCTAAGTTTGAAAACATAATATGTTGTATTTAAAGTGTACACACAGTACTAATATAAAAATATATAGACAGATCAGTAAACTATAAAGATAAAAGATTATCTCCTAAGACTGTTCAGTTTTAAAATGCAAGCTATAGAACAGGATTCATTAATGCCAGGGTAGTTAAAAGCATTCAGCCTTATCTGCCACAAAAGCTCAAGTTCTTCCAGTTTAAATGAGGCAGGACCACCTCTAAAGTCCTGTACATATTGATCAATAACTAAAAATTTGAATCTATGACCAGTAAATAAGTGAGAATGTTTGGCCAAAGCATTGTCCAATTTGGAATGAGATATAGCATATTGATGCTCATAAACTCTGTCACGCAGCCGGCGCTCGGTCTTACCGACATAGAATGCGTGACAGTCATTACATTTGGCCAAATAAACTACAAATTTAGTGTTACAGTTATATTTAGCTTTTAACTTGAAACAATTTCCGTTAATCGTAAATTGATTAGTACAATCTACGTATCTACACTGGTTACAGTTCTCACATTTAGACATCCCAGTACGTCTAAGGGTAGGTTTTTTACCACTTTCAATTATGTTTTTGATGTTCCTACCTTTACTAAATATCACATGTGGTCTATTTCCCAACAAGTCCAAAATGAAAGAATTGTTCCTTAACAGGTCCCAATTCTTTGACAAGATCTCTACAATAAATTTAGATTGGGCACTGAAAGCTGTAATAAAGGAACGCTGAAAAATTCTTTCTGGTACTAAACTGAAACCCTCCAAGGATGTGTAATCTACGTCAGTCGTAGACGTGTCAATAACAGTCAGTGTGTTTAAGTGTAACAGTGGGAAAAATTATTTAGATTGTCTCTTAGTTTTTACTTCATCTATTAATGAGTCAATTAGACACTCAGGGTAACCACGATGGAGGAACATATATTTCAAGGTATTACATTCGTTGTAAAAATCCTCGTCAAGGCTACATATGCGAGATGCCCTCACGAGTTGGCCCTTTACAACAGATCTTTTCTGATGGAATGGGTGGCAGCTTGAGTAATGTAAAAAAGAATTGGAATATGTTGGTTTTCTATAAACTTGGCCTGTAAAGCAGCATAGATCCAAGTTTTTAACCAACAATATATCCAAGTAAGCTATAGATTGATCACTGAAAGAAAAAGTAAACTTCAAAAAGTCAGTGGTAGAATTAAACGTATTGACCATAGTGTTTGCCAAATTCTCGTCTCCTTGAAAAAGGATAAAAATGTCGTCTAGGAAGCGAGTGTAGTAAATAATGGCTTCAAATGAAGAAGAAGGAAAGACGTAATTAGTTTCCCACTGCGCCATAACAAGGTTCGCCACACTGGCACCGCATGGCGAGCCCATGACCAAACCAACTTTTTGTAAATAAAATTTATCATCAAACATGAAAAAATTATTAGTTAAAACTAAATCCAATAATTCAGATACCAAAGTGATAGTTGCAATTGAAGCATCATGTTTTTTCATTATCTCAGCCACCCATTCCAGTGCTATATCATGAGGGATACAAGTGTAGAGGTCTTTGACGTCTATTGTTAAAAAATTGTACCCACTGTTAAAGGTCAATTCATTGATCTTAGACAGAAATGACCAGGAGTCTTTGCAAATGTGAGACTCAAGGGCCACATACTTCTGCAAGATACCATCTACGACTTTAGAGATGGCATAAGTTGGAGAACCACGCCCATCTATCAACGGGCACATAGGAGGGTTTCTGATGTCTTTGTGGATCTTAGGTATTCCAAACAATGTTGGAAACCTGGGAAACATTGTACATGTGTAATCTAGTAAGGTTTGATCAATACGGCCTTCGATAAATAGGTCGTATACGCAAGACTTAATAAGGCTGTAGGCCTTATTGGTTTCAGATCTAGAACTAGGCATGTATGTCTCGTTTTCCAGAAGGACTAACATACGAGCTATGTAATCTGCTTTGTCAAAGACTACAAGTCCACCCCCTTTGTCTGGTTTACAGACTCTAATGTCTTGAGTCTGTATGTAATCAAGGAAATCCCTTTCAACATTTGAGAAATGACCTCTCATAGTTTTTTTCGTGTTTACTAAATTTCTCATGTCTAGTTCACATACTTGTTCAAACATTTGTAAAAGTGGGTGGAGAGGTGGATTGAAAGTACTAGCTATCGGGAATTGACTTTTTTCTGGAGGGGCATTATTTCCCATAAAAAAGACTCCTAAGTTGAGCTTCCTAGTGTACATTTTGAGGTCTAAGATGGTTCTTGAAATGTCCATATTGTACCAAGGTACGTACGTGTGACCTTTCGAAAGGAAGTCCACAAGGTCTATTGATAGCGAACTATCAGAAAAATTGTACACTTTGAAGTCTCTGTCTCTGTTGAATATGACATCGGGGCCTTCATTGGATGAAGTAGTTGCGTTTACTTCAAAATGGTCAGATTTAGAACCTACACCAGAGTCAATAGTAGATCCAACCAAAACCGAGTCGTTCAACATTAACTGGGTAGGTGGTGAAGCAAACTGCACAACATGTGGCAGGGTAGGGTCTAAACAAGTTTGCACCAACACAGAATCACTAATTTCTTCAGTCAATGGTGTAAATGTATCAATCCGTGAAGAAGGTGGGGTCACCTTTGTGGTTTCTGGGCTTTCTGATGTTTGGGCCTTGCACCCATAGAGTTGTAATTGCGAAAATCCCGTTGTGGTGAATTATACTTGTCAACCGGGTCGTGTTGAATATGACCACCCTGGTTTGCATGCCTGATATTGTAATTACAATTCACCCTAGATGAATTCATAAGTCTTTCACTCCTTCGTGGAATATCTTGACAAGGTTCATTAAGTAGCTGTGATGAATTGTCTAGACAGGGTGAATTTTCAGGCTGGTGCCTGATTTGGCCAACTGGTTGAACCACAGACTGGTCTACTTGTGTTTTTTCAAGACTAAAATTAAAATTCAAGTCACTAGGTGCCATGTCCATCAAAGAGTAACCCAGTTGCCATATTTGTGCTGGTGGGGGTACCGGATAAGCCTGTCCCTTGTGATAAGCTTGTTTATCATGTTCTAGTTTCTTAACTTTATTATTGCTTAGTTTTGAGTTTTTGAGTTTTTTATATTAGTATTGTGTGTACACTTTAAATACAACATGTTATGTTTTCAAACTTAGATATGACTTTACTTGTATGTAGATTATTTTGACACTTTAACACTATTTACTTTTTAAAATATCACTGCATATAGCTTTAAATTTTAAATTGAATGTTCCCGCACTTTTTCATTTAAGAATAGCATTCTAAGTCTCATTAATTATGTTCTGAGGAAGTTTGCTACTAGTCAGACGAAAAGCGCTTAATCTACTGTGTTTCTGTATTTTACCATTGTGACTTTGGTTTTACTACGTATCCTACTGGATTAAATTTTGTGTTCAGAGTCAAAGAACGGGTCTGTCCTTTATTGTTGCTTATCTGGTTGAAGTGCCGTTTTTGCTTTTGTCAGATTCTATCTAGACAGGAATAAATCCTTCAGGAAGTCTGATCAACTGCTGGTTAGCTTTGCTGCAGGGGCACAGGGCAAAGACATCTCAAAATGGATAGCACACTGCATCTGTTTCGATTACAAGCAACGCAGAAAAGCTCCTTCCCTCAGGACTCACTCCACCAGCGTACCCTCCACCTCTGCAGCTTTCCTCAGAGGAGTCCCGTGGTGGGCTGCCACCTGGACATCTATTCACACCTTTACCAAACATTACCACCTGCCTATCTTATACAAATCCAGGGCAGGGTTTGCTTCTGCAGTCTTGCAAGGCATCCTAGCCAGATCCTAGTTTTCTTGACTGCCTCCACCCATTTACTCAGCTTTGGGAATCAACCCAAATGTGATGACTGCTGCAGTGAAACATGAAGAACATAGTACAGTTGTGTACACTTACCATAAATGTAGATGTCCGAGTGTATTTACTGTTGCATTCCTGGATGTCCTTCAAGGATGCATCTGCAGTCCTTACAAATGGGCTGTCCTGGCCCCAGGCAGCCCCTCGGTCGGCCGGACTCCAAAGTCTGGGTCTGGCCTCGGCTGATGTCGCACTTCACCCGACGTCATAGCTGCAGTTCAGCGGGTATAAAGGCATCAGCCGACGCCATTTTCCTCAGTCTTTCTTGCCGTGGCGCAAGCAGAAGCTGTTCGCAAGTGCCGGTCGGTCAGATCCAGAGATTACTACTACCGAAGACTTCTAAAAAGCTAAGTACCCCGTTGGGGACTCTTTCTTGCCTCAGCCGATGTCAGAAAAAGTGAATAACTGTTTAACTTGTGGGAAACAAATACCTCATAAAGATTTCCACTCTTACTGCCTACCTTGTTTAGGCCCAGACCACGACGTAGCAGCTTGTCTAGCCTGTGCTTCTTTCAACCGACGGACGCTTAGACGTCGGTTGGAATTTGCTGAGGAGTTTTTCGGCTCCGCTTTTGCTTACAATATGCCGTCGGAAACTCCGACTTAGCAATTAACTAAAAAGCGCAATTAAGTCAACCGCAAGTGTCTCGGTTTCGGCTGAAACCGAGTCCACGGTTCTTCCTTCAGCCGAAAGCTTGCCTCCTACCGAGGCCTCATCCAGCATGGCTGAATCTGCTACTGAAATCCCACCTGCTCTTGCAGGTTCACAGGATTTATCTGATACTATACCTTTAGATATATCTACTCCTGCACGTGGAGCTGCTAGGCCCCCTGCATCCATGTCGATTAAGGCTTTTGCCAGGGCTAAAGCAGCAAAATCTACCAAAACTGTGCCTGCTAAGACCCCCTCTCACAGGCCTAGCTCTAGTTCTCAAATGCTTAGTCTAGCAGAGGATCTCATTTCTTTGATCCGGGGGTCCCAACCTCACCCTGACAGGGCCTCTCACCCACCTCCAGAGAAGAGGCCTAGAGCAGAGCCCCCTGAGCCAGTTTCTTCAGATTACTCCTCTGATGATTCAGATAATACAAACCCTCCAGAGGGCCCTTATTTTCCTTATGAGGACTCTGATGCAGAAGACTCCTTTCCTTCTGCCTCTCCGCCTGAGGAATTTTCTTTTGGGGAAACCTTGCATGCTATGAGGGAACAATTTCAATGGCAGGGCCAGGATTTTTCAGACTCTAGGAAAAGGCTTAGGACCTTTTTGCATTTGCCACAGCATAGGCCTTTAGCCATTCCTCCAGTACTCACTGTTGTGGATGATGCATTTAATGATGCTTGTACTGCTCCTGATTCTCTCCCTCTGGCCCCTGCTAAGCCCGACAGGTACTACAGGGTTCCGGACACACATTATCATTTGTATAAGGCTCCTTTTGCAGATCCTGAAACTATCTCCCAGGGGCCCAAGGCTGTAGCAGCTACCTCTGCTAAAAACCCTCTCCCATCTGAAAGGGAATCTAGGGCCTTAGAGAGATGGGGTAAAAAAGTTTACACTTCTGCTACTCTTTCGGCTAGGGCCTTAAACTGTCAATTCCACATGATTCAGTATCAGGAATTTATGTTAGATCAGTTAACTAAAAAACTGTCCTCGTCTGAACCATTAGACAAAAAATCTGCTCAGGAAATGGTACATAACATTCAGCAGGTCAGTAATCATTCTTTAAAATGCAGCTATGATGCACTGGAGGCTTCCTTTAGATCAGCTATGACTGGTACAGTGATCAGAAGGCATGCATGGTTAAAAGAGCAGTCCTTACCAGACCATGTTAAATCAAAGCTCCTAGATGCTCCCATGGATAAGCTTAATTTGTTTGGCTCCCCCGCACAGCAGGTGCTGAAGAAGGTAGAAGAGAAAGCAAAATCTGTCCAGACAGTGAAGGATTTCTTACAGGTCCAGCCTCCAAGGTTTAGTAGGAACTGGCCTTCCAAGAATTGGTCCTTTCCAGACACCTCCAGAGCTCAGAGAGGCAGGAATAGGCGCCCAAGAGGCAGGGGTCAATCCAGAGGTGCCTACAGGGGACGTCAGTGGCAGCCTAACAACCAGCGGAGTACTGCCACAGATCCAGCCACCACCACAGGACAATCACAGTGACTTGGCTCTGAGACCGCCTACCAGGGAACAACTAGAAGCACCCTTAGGCGGAAAACTAGCCTTATTTTCAGTAAACTGGCATCACATCACAGGAGACAAATGGATTTTGCAGACAATAGACCAAGGTTACAGGTTTCACTTCCATACTCTACCAAGGAAGAGAGGAATGCCAAACCTACCCCCAAATCAGAAGACAAAAGCTCTACAACAAATACACCACTTACTAAGGATGAGAGCTATAGAAAGGGTACCGTCTATGGAACAAGGACAAGGATTTTACTCCAGACTTTTCCTGGTGCTAAGAAAATAAAACCAATGGAGACCTATTCTCGACCTGTCCGCTCTAAACACATACCTCATTGTTCCAAAATTCAAAATGCTGACCCTACAGCAGCTTCTTCCCATGCTGGGCAAGGAGTCTTGGCTGGTAATTCTAGATCTCAAGGAGGCATACCTGCACGTCCCCATACGACCAAATTGCAGAAGATACCTCAGATTTCTTGCAGGATCAGAGCATTATCAATTCTCAGCATTGCCCTTTGGCTTATCTACTGCGCCCAGAGTATTCACGAAATGCCTGGCATCAGTAATTGCTCATTGCAGGCTTCAGGAAATTCAAATTTACCCTTACCTGGACGACTGCCTGTTACAAGCGGACAACAAAAACAAATTAGAAAAAGATTTGAAAAAGGTCATTCATATACTGCAAGCCCTGGGATACACGGTCAATATAAAAAAGTCAAGGCTGATACCATCCCAGAGGATAACTTTCTTGGGTGCAGAGCTGGACACATCAAATCAAATGGCATCCCTCACAGCAGAAAAACAGAAGCACCTTCCTCTCTATTTCATGGCATTAACAACGCAGAACCAGCTAACAGCAAGGAAAGTCCTGCAAGCCCTCGGTTACATGGCATCCTGCATAATACTGATTCCACATGCCAGACTACATATGAGAAAGTTACAATGGTACCTAAGGAATTTATGGTCTCAGCACAAGCACAACCTAGAAACCCAAATTCCAATAATTCCATGCCTGAAACAAGAATTCCAATGGTGGGCTCAGGCCTGTCAATCGAACAAAGGGCTGCCCTTCCACAGCACTCAACCAAGCCAGACTATCACAACGGACGCCTCAGACCTCGGTTGGGGGGCACACATGCTGGACAAGTGCATACAAGGCTTATGGACTCAAGACCAGCTGAACCTACACATAAATCAAAAGGAGATGCTGGCAGTAAAACTGGCAATTCAGACATTCAGACCATTTCTTCGACAGGGTCAATTGCTGATAAGGACGGACAACACCACAGTTATGTGGTACATCAACAAACAGGGAGGCACACATTCATACCCTCTATGCCGGATGGCAATGGACCTCTGGAATGTGGCCCTAAGCTTCAACATTCAATTACAAGCAATATTTGTACCAGGGAAAGAAAATATACCAGCAGACATCCTAAGCAGAACTACCACGGATGCCCACGAATGGATGCTACATCCAGACATCTTTGAATCCATTACAGAAAAATGGGGACTACCAGAAATAGACTTATTCGCATCCCCACACAACCACCAATTGAAAAAATTCTGCACGAGGGCATACCACCCACTTGCTTGGAAGGTGGACTCCCTATCTTTCATTTGGAAAAACCTGACAGCATATGCATTCCCACCTCTTCCTTTGACAGAACAACTTCAAAACCCTGCATCCAAACCTGAAAACACTGCAGCTGGCTGCCTAGAACATTGCATAAGACAAAATAACCCAGATTTATCTCAAAGGGTTAAAGACATTATCTTGGAGGCTCGCAGACCCTCAACAAGAAAAACTTATTCAGCAAAATGGAAAAGATATCTCATTTGGAGTGCAACAAAAGGAGTAGATGCATCATTGGCAAACATAGCTAACATCCTGGAATATTTAGCAGAGCTTTTCTACAATGTTCTGTCTTACTCGTCCATTAAGATTCATGCATCAGCAATTTCAGCAGAATACAACATGGATCCTCCAGTCTTTTCACAACCTCTACTCAGACAGTTTCTCAGAGGAATTAAAAATGTGAAACCACCAAGGAAACCACCATTGCCTTCATGGGACTTGAACTTTGTGTTAGAAAAGTTAACACTACCCCCTTTTGAACCAGCAGCAACAGCAGAATTACAGTACTTATCTTGGAAGACTGCATTCCTGCTTGCAATCACTTCAGCTAGAAGGGTATCTGAATTACAGGCATTAATGGCAGTACAGCCCTTCCTTATCTTCCATCAGGATAGAGTGTCCATGAGAACTAATCCTACCTTCATGCCAAAAGTGGTCTCCAGAGTATCTTTAAACCAAGCAATACACCTACCAACATTCTTCCCCAACCCACAGAACAGGGGGGAAAGATTGCTGCATACCTTGGATGTACACAGACAATTGCGCTACTACCTGGACAGAACCAAGAACTATAGAAAAACTGACCAGCTTCTGGTAGCATATGCCACTGGGATGGAAGGAAAAGCAATTTCAAAACAAACAATCTCAAAATGGATAGGAAATTGCATTAGATTTTGTTACTCCTTTCATGGAAAGGCAACTCCAGAGAACATCAGACCTCATTCCACAAGGGCTACAGCCACTACTACAGCTTTCTTACGAGGAGTGGCTACCAAAGACATTTTAGAGGCTGCTACTTGGAGCTCCGTGCATACATTTGCCAAGCATTATAATTTACCTTTATACTCCAGATCCCGAGCAGGTTTTGCCACTGCTGTTTTGCAAGGGATCTTAACTACACCATAAACTCTTAGTGCCTCCTCCCCCAGTTTGGCTGTGGTATTCTACCCATTTGTAAGGACTGCAGATGCATCCTTGAAGGACATAGTACAGTTTTGTACCTACCATAAATGTAGATGTCCGAGAGGTATGCATCTGCAGTCAGGATTACCCACCCTCCTTCCGCTCTGTGGTACTCCTAGGGTATTTGCCCATCTTGTAGCTAGCTGGGGGAATCTATTATGGTGTATTTGTTTGTATATATGTATATACATGTTTATTTCTATTTGCTCTCTATTGTTTGGAAACATTTGCATTTATCCAAATTTAGCCTTCCTAGAGGGCACCTGGCATCTGGGGCAAGAAACACTGAGGAAAATGGCGTCGGCTGATGCCTTTATACCCGCTGAACTGCAGCTATGACGTCGGGTGAAGTGCAACATCAGCCGAGGCCAGACCCAGACTTTGGAGTCCGGCCGACCGAGGGGCTGCCTGGGGCCGGGACAGCCCATTTGTAAGGACTGCAGATGCATACCTCTCGGACATCTACATTTATGGTAGGTACAAAACTGTACTTTTCCCTTCCTCCATCCCCCTCTTCTTCTTCTCTTGCCTTACAAGGGACATATTGGTATTTACTTTTTACCAGTGGGGTTCTTCTACCAGAACCTGGCTCCCACTTGGGGGCTCCTGACAGGTTAGGGCAAGAAAAACTGATGTTATGGCGTCAGCTGCCTTACTTTATACTACTGACGACCTGACGTCAGTCCTGAAGTGACAGCAGCTGACGCAGAAATACTAGGCCTACACTACACTAGTATTTGGGCCGGCCGAGGACTAACCTGGCAGGGATAACCCTAATGTGATGACTGCAACTGTTAATAAACTGGAACATCTACATTTATGGTAAGTGTACACAACTGTACTTTATTGATATAGTGTACCCTTTTCAGTGTGGTGCTTTGTGTGTGTGTGTGCATATATAGATAGCTGTAGATGTTCCATAATTGCTTACAGTGTTCAGTGTGGTGTGTGTATTGTAATAATCCCTATGTGTAATGTAGTTCCAATGTCTGGCAAGCCCACTGGTGTCAAGAAGTGTTCAATCTGTGGGCACAAGATACCTTTTCCATCTGTGTTTATTGTCTAGGTCCCTGTCATTTACAGGATAATTGTAGCATCTGTGCTGCTTTTGATACCAGAGCACTTCCAGGTAGAAGGAAGAAACTTGTTCTTAAAGGTTTACTCCCCCCCTCATACAGGGTCCAAACTATTGTATGAGATCAAAATGCCTTCCACTTCTCCATGTATGGATAAGAAAAGAAGAAGGAAAAAGAGACTGAAAGAAATATCTAAAGAGAAATTAAACAAACAGGATATGAAGAGACAAGAAGAATAAGGTAGAACAATCAGGGAGAAAAAGGTTTCCAGATCCAACTGCTCTTCTGGGTCAAGCACCTAAGTTGCTGAGGTAGTCTGAGCCAGCTGAAACTTGGTTCCGCACTCCATCCTGAAACCTACATTTTCTCTGGTTGCAGTCAGCCCCACACTTGCTTTTAAAAGCTACCATTGAGACCAGCACCTGTAACTACTACTTCGAGGTCTGGTCGATCCACAAGAAGTGTGACCAAGTTTGTTGTCAATCATATGATGAGGAAATTCCTGAGGACACATCCAACTGCAGGTCCTCCCAGCAGCATCCCTGAGGAGAAGGCTGAGAATGTGCCCTTCCACACAATCCAGTCTTTTTCGGACTCCAAATGCCTTTTCAGAGCCAATGATTATGGTTCCGAACCCTTCCACTGCACCAATCGATAGCCTTGGAGAGTTCAGCTTCAGAATTTTCCCTTACTTTTTCTACACTGATATTGTTGGGTCAAGAAGAGCCCCATAGCCAGAGCATCGAGGTCAGAGCTCTGATGGTGAAGTCAACTCTGAAGTTTTTGGAGCCGTTCCTCCCCCCTTGGTGCCATGGCTCTAGACAGCTTGGCTCCAAGGTCATCCTTAGAACTGACCTCTTTTGGAGTTGATAAGCCTACTGAGTCTGCTGACCGGTATTTCTCCTGTGCTCCATTGGCTGACTCTGCTTTTGAAGCTGTGGAAACTACTTTGGTTAGGCCAAGGAGACTGGTGCATGTGGCAAGTTTGGATCCATCCCAACTCCCAATGGATCCTCTGCCTCTTTCCTCTCGTTTGGGTTGACGGGGACAGATGGACCCAATTAGCTTCAAGGCAGCTCTATGTACAAGCCCTGTCTGACTCTGACATGTCATCTTCAGAGCTTCTGAGACATGTCTTGCGAAAAAGCACATGCAAATGAAAACATTTAAACTGATGTCCTTCAAGGATGCATCTGCAGTCATCACATATGGGTTGTCCTGCCTCAGGCAGCCCTTTCGGTCGGCCGGATTCCAAAGTCTGGGTCCGGCGTCGGCTGATGGCGCCCTTTCCCCGACGTCAGTGCGCCTGGGATATAAAAGCGTCAGCTGACGCCATCTTCCTCAGTCTTTCTTGCCGCGTGGTGCCCGAAGCAGAAGCAGTTCGCAAGTGCCGGTCGGCCAGCTCCTGTAATTCAGCTAAACCGAAGACTTCAAAAGCTAAGTACCCCGTTGGGGACTCTTTCTTGCCTCAGCCAATGTCAGATAAAGTTAATAATTGCTTAACTTGTGGGAAACAAATACCTCATAAGGATTTCCACTCTTACTGCCTACCTTGCCTATGCCCAGACCACGATGTCTCGGCCTGTGCTGCCTGTGCTTCCTTCAACCGACGCACCCTTAGACGTCGGGCGGAGTTTGCAGAGGAATTTTTTGGGGCTAGTTTTGCTTATAATATGCCGTCGGAGACTCCGACTTCACATTTAATAAAGAAACGGAAGGACAAGGACCGACACACGCAGCCCGCGGTTTCGGCTGAAACCACGGCCAGGCCTACCGCGAGTGTCTCTGTCTCGGCTGAAACAGAGTCCTTGGTACTTCCGTCCACACCATAACCGACAACCTCGGCCCCGGAGGCCGCTTCTGTATCGGTTATTGAATCTCCCTTGGAATCCGGTGTCCAGGAACCTTCCGACACCATTCCCTTAGACAAATCTACTCCAGCACGTGGTGCAGCCAGGCCTCCTGCATCCATGTCTATTAAGGCATTCTCTAGGGCTAAAGCTGCTAAACAATCAAAATCTATGCCTTCCAGGGTTATCCCTCAGGGACCCACTTCAGGTTCTCAGATTCTTAGTCTAGCCGAGGACCTTATTTCATTAATTAGGGGCTCTCAGCCTCACCCGGACAGGGGCTCTCAACCTCCTATAGAAAAAAGGCCCAGGGTTGAGCCCTCTGATCCACATTCCTCAGATGAGGCCTCTGATGGCTCTGCTCTCTCGGACTACCAGGAGGAGACTTTTTTGGCCTACGAGGATTCTGATGCAGAGGAAATCTATCCCTTCGGCCTCCCCTCCTGAAGAGCTGTCTTTTGGGGAAACTTTGCACACCATGAGGGAGCATTTCCAATGGCAGGGCCAGGAATTCTCTGATTCCAGGAAAAGATTAAGGACCTTCTTGCATTTGCCTCAGCATAGACCTTTGGCTATTCCCCCTGTTTTGAATGTCATTGATGATGTGTACTCTGAGTCTAGCACAACCCCGACACTCTCCCTCCAGCCCCTGCCAAACCCGACAGGTATTACAGGGTCCCGGAATCTCATCTTTTCCTTTACAAGGCCCACTCTGCTGATCCAGAAACTATTTCCCAGGGCCCTAAAGGGGTTGCAACTGTCACTTCAAAAAATCCACTCCCCTCTGAAAGGGAGTCCAGGGCTTTAGAGCGATGGGGTAAAAAAGTGTATACTTCTGCTACCCTTTCTATGAGGGCTTTAAACTGTCAATTTCATATGATACGGTACCAGGAGTATTTGTTAGATGAATTGCATAAAAAACTTCACCTGAACCCCTAGATTGTAAATCACTTCAGGATCTGGTACATAACTCTCAGCAGGTTAGCAACCATTTCTTGCAGTGTGGTTATGATGCATTGGAAGCTTCATGTAGGTCAGCTATGACAGGTGCAGTCATACGTAGGCATGCTTGGCTGAAGGAACAATCTCTGCCAGACCATGTTAAAGCAAAGCTTCTGGATGCTCCACTGGAAAAGCAAACGTTATTTGGCTCCACTGCTCAGGAGGTCTTAAAGAAATTTGAAGAAAAGGCAAAATCTGTACAAACAGTCAAAGATTTTATGCAAGTCCAACCACCAAGATTCAGCAGAAATTGGCCTTCCAAGAACTGGTCCTTTCCAGACATAGACAGATTTCAGAGAGGCAAGAGCAGGCGTGCCAGAGGTAGAGGGCAAACTAGAGGCTCCTACAGAGGACGTCAATGGCAGCCTCCCAACCAGAGAGGTAGTGCAGGGCCTACAACTGCTGCACGAGGACAGACTCGATGACTTTGCTTTGACACCGCCAACCAGGGCTCAATTGGAAGCACCTTTGGGCGGAAAGCTTTCCTTATTTTCAGAAAATTGGCACATTATTACAAGGGACAAATGGACACTACAAATGATAGACAAAGGATACAGGTTCCATTTCTACACATTACCGAAAAGAAAAGGCATGCCAGACCTGCCACCAAATCAAAGGGCAGAGGCCTTGAAACAAATTTCAAACTTAATGCAAATGAAAGCAATAGAAAGGGTTCCTCTCTCAGAACAAGGCCAAGGATTTTATTCCAGACTCTTTCTTGTTCCAAGAAAAGAAAAGTAATGGAGGCCTATACTCGGCTTGTCCGCACTAAATACTTATCTCATTGTGCCAAAATTCAAAATGCTGACTCTATAGCAACTCCTTCCCATGCTGGGCAAGGGGTCTTGGCTGGTAACTCTGGACCTCAAGGAGGCATACCTGCATGTCCCTATCAGACAAAGCTGCAGAAGACACCTCAGATTTCTTGCAGGGTCAGAGCGTTATCAATTCTCAGCATTGCCTTTTGGCTTATCTACTGCACCCAGAGTATTCACGAAATGCCTGGCATCAGTAATTGCACATTGCAGACTTCAGGGGATACAAATATACCCTTACCTGGACGACTGCCTTATACAAGCAGACAGCAAGCAAGCCTTGATAAGACACTTGGACTATGTCATTCACTTACTACAGGCTTTGGGATACACAGTCAACATTCAAAAATCAAAACTACTGCCATCCCAACAAATAATTTTTCTAAGAGCCAAACTGGACACAAAACTCACAAAAGGCTTTCCTCACAGAAGAAAAACAAGAACAATTACCAGATTACTTCAAAAGCCTAGCAAAGCACACCCAGATGACTGCAAGGAAAATCCTGCAGGCCCTGGGTTTCATGGCATCTTGCATTCTTCTGATCCCACTGGCAAGACTACACATGAGAAAACTACAATGGTACCTAAAAAGTTTATGGTCTCAACACAGCCACAACTTAGAAGCAATTATTCCACTCATTCCATGTCTACAAAAGGAATTTTTGTGGTGGGCACAAGCAAGCCAGCTAAACAAAGGCATGTCTTTCAACAAACCTCAAGCAAGCCAAACCATTACAACAGATGCCTCAGATCATGGATGGGGGGCGCACATGGAGGGCAGATGCATTCAAGGTCAATGGTCACCCAGGGAATTGCATCTGCACATCAATCAAAAAGAGATGTTGGCAGTGATTCATGCAATCGAGGCCTTCGGAAATTTCTTCAGCAAGGTCATCTGCTAATAAAGACAGACAACACCACTGTTAAGTGGTACATAATCAAACAGGGAGGCACCCATTCTTACCCCCTCTGCAGACTAACAATGACTCTTTGGGAAAAGTCCCTGAAACTGAAAATACAGTTGCAATCCCAGTTTGTTCCAAGCAAGGACAATGTTCTGGCGGACACTCTAAGCAGAAACATTATGGACCCGCACGAATGGATGTTGCATCCAGACATTTTTTCACAAATAGCTCATGCATGGGGAAGGCCGGACATGGATCTCTTTGCCTCACACCTCAATCATCATCTGAAGAAGTTCTGCTCAAGGACACACCATCCTCAAGCCTGGAGAATGGATGCTCTCTCCTTCAGCTGGAATTCTCTAACAATCTATGCATTCCCGCCTCTACCATTAATGACCAAGGTGTTACTGAAGATCAAAGCAGAACAACCGAAAGGCATTTTGACAGCTCCAGCCAAGCCGTGGTCCCTGCCTCAATGGCCTCTGCTTATAACTCAGCACAATTACAGGACTGTTCATCCCAACCTGCAAACATTACAACTGACAGCTTGGAGGGTTCCATGACTTTTCCCATATCTTTCTCTCCAAAAAAGTTCAAGAGATCTTACTGGAAGCACGCAGACCTTCCAACAGAAAAACTTACTCAGCCAAATGGAAGAGATTCAACATCTGGAATGCCAACAAGGGTCAGGAGGCATCAGTAATGAGCATCCCACAGATACTAGAATACTTGGCAGAAATGCTTCACAATGGCCTTTCATATTCTTCCATAAAAATACACGCTTCAGCAATTTCAGCAAAATACAATTGTGATCCACCTGTGTTTTCACATCCTTTGCTAAGACAGTTTCTAAGAGGGATAAAGAATATCAAACCTCCAAGAAAACCACCAGTGCCTGCATGGGACCTCAACTGCCTTGGAAAAATTAACTCTTCCTCCTTTTGAGCCAGCAGCATCTTCAGAATTGCAATTTCTCTCCTGGAAAACAGTTTTCCTGTTGGCAATTACTTCAGCAAGAAGAGTCTCGAAGATACAGGCCCTCATGGCAGTACCTCCATTTCTCATTTTCCATCAGGACAGAGTCTCTTTAAGAACCAATCCTTCATTCATGCCAAAAGTGATATCCAGGGTTTCTCTAAATCAAGCATACACAGACAATTGCGCTACTACTTGGACAGAACAAAGGCCAACAAAGTCTGACCAATCATTTGTGGCTTACGCTGCTGGAGCACAAGGAAAGGCAATTTCCAAACAAATAAGGTTGTGCAAGAACAAACAACTGATAAAATATAATCAGATCCTGCAGATAGACTAGTGGTGGACCGTAGCTGGGATAGCTACTAAAGTTCAGAAAAATGACACGGATATATGAAACTTGAATTATGTCACTGATAAAACAGAACGAAAAAAAAGATGAAAAAACACTTCTTTTAAATCCACAGAAACCTCACTGCTTCGCCGAATTGGCAAGATGTTGAACTAAAGTGTAACAAAAAGACTGTTACACACTGATGTTTAGCAGTTCAAAGTTAAGTAGGACTAAATCTGTTTATATCCCAGGCATATACATTCCTATAACTCTTCCAAATGATGCAAAGTAACTTGAACACAACTCACAACAGTCTGTGTGGGGACACCATAACAAGCATAAAAAAGTACCTTAGAATGTTTGTAAAAGCTGATGAAATGTTGTAGAGCAAATGCCTGGTTGCTCAGGAAGTCCTGACTATCCGTTTAGCTTGTGGTAGAGAAAACCCAATCCAATACTTTGTAGTTAGAAAAACACAAGAAGCTTCCCTTTGCAAACTCAATAGTTCCAAACTTGCAGGAAGCAAATGAAGCACTAGAAGCACTAGCACAATTGCTATGTAAACAAACTCAGAAGTTCCAAACTCATGCACTGTTATACACTGATGTTGAGAAGTTCAAAAGTAAAGTAGGACTAAATCTGTTTATATCCCAGGCATATACATTCCTGTAACTCTTCCAAATGATGCAAAGTAACTTGAACACAACTCACAACAGTCTGTGTGGGAGATCACAACAACCATAAAAAGTACCTTAGAATGTTTGTAAAAGCTGATGAAATGTTGTAGAGCAAATGCCTGGTTGCTCAGGAAGTCCTGACTATCCGTTTAGCTTGTGGTAGAGAAAACCCAATCCAATACTTTGTAGTTAGAAAAACACAAGAAGCTTCCCTTGGCAAACTCAATAGTTCCAGACTTGCAGGAAGCAAATGAAGCACTAGCACAATTGCTGTGTAAACAAACTCAGAAGTTCCAAACTCATCAAAGCGC